>NC_044039.1:39333135-39589984 GCF_901765095.1 Microcaecilia unicolor
TGTGAGAGGTTCTAATTGCAGGCAGTAAAAGCAGCTTGTTCAGGTTGGAGCTAGGAGCTTCAGCTAGAAGATAAACCAGGCATTTGCAGTCAGTGTAAATAGCAGATTTACTTTCCTAAATTTTAGTTTGGCATTCAGATCTCCTAGAGAATGAATGTCCTGTAACTTAATATTTTATCACAAATAGATTTAAAAAGCAGGGTAGTCGCATGGAGAAAACCAGGAACTTTAAAACAATTGAAAATAATGTATTTATTAAAAATCCATTCCTTAGTTCATTGTGGGCCCTGTTTACTAAGCCGTGCTGTAGGCACACTAACGTTTTAGCGCATGCTAACGATAGAGATACCCATAGGAATATAATGGGTGTCTCGTTGGCGCATGCTAAAAAGTTGGCGCGCCTACAGTGCGGCTTAGTAAACGGGGCCCTGTGTTAGTAAAGTGTGCTTGTACACACATGAGTCAGTTCAACATTCCAGAATAGATATTCATCACTAATAAATGTATTGGTAGTGACAGATATTACAAGATATTTGATGCATGTATACCTGCATATGGAGCGGAGAAGTAGTCTGATGATTAGAACAGCAGGTAGAGAACCAGGGAAACCTGGTTTCAGATCCCACTGTAATTCCTTGTGATCTTGGGCAAGTCACAAAACCCTCCATTCCTTAGTTACAACCCGTACATTGTAGGCCCTCAAAGGAAAGGAAAAATACTTATTGTACTTAAATGTAAATTGCCTTGAGCTACAATTTATTATGCATGTTTATTGTACTCCGCTTAGAATGTCTTGATAATACGGAATACATAACAAATAATTGAAAATGGTGTGAACTAAATAAAAAAAAAATCCCTTCCCTTTCCCTCATCAAAATGAAGAGATTACAGAACTGAGGGGATCTTTTCTAAAGTTGTGGTGATGTTTTTAGTGCACGCTAAATGCTAGAGACGCCCATATGAATATATAGGTTCTTATCGAGGCATGCTTATTTCTCCTGGTCTGGATGGGTATTACACCTGCTCCCCATCATGGATTGCCTTGCTGACAGTTGTACAAGCAACTCTGAACCATCTCAGCATCTGGAATATAACAATGACCAGCCTATCTCTGAATGCTCATTTCAGACTTTCCAGATAATACCTACAGTCCTTCCTAATAAAATGTCCATAGCCCTTTTTTGGACTCTCTTATCCTTTCTCTATTTCTTCTTACACTGTTCCTTCTATCCTAATTCATGTAATTGTAAAACAACTGGTCTGGCTTTAGCCTTATCAGTACATTGTAAGCCACTTTGAGTCTGCATACTTGTGGAAAAAAGTGGGATATAAATGTGCAAATAAATAAAAAATAGGCATCTCTAGCATTTAGCACACACTTATTTTTAATGTGAGCTAAAAACGCTAGCACAAACTTTGTAAAAGGCCCACTGAATATGCTGAGCGTTGCTGGCCCCTCTTTGTGTTTAATAGGACTTCCAGTTCTGTACATTCCTACTTTCAGTTCCAGAAAGCTTTGATAGTCGTATACCTAGGCACGAAAATAGGTAGCGTCAGCTGGTTAAGCATTTTAATTGACTGAACTCTTCCCATATCCTTTTTGCTTTCTATAACATAAATATCATTGCTAATATCCAAAGGTAGCTCCGACAGCAGTGAAAGGTTATCCAGAACTGTGTCTTGTATTTAAGATCAGAAGCCATTTTACAGTAACTCGTAATAAATAAGAGTATTTCTGGAGAAAAGACTGTCAAAATCTGATGTTGTTACTTTGGCATTTTCATTGAAGAATCTCGTCAGCAAATGAGACATAGAAGATAGGGGTGGTACATTTTTTTTTCCACACCCAGGGGATGGAAAAAAAAATAGCCTCGTCTCACTTCCTTATTTCAATATTTTTCTTGCTGCAGTCATAGTTAACGAAATACAGACAAGTTGTTAAACACTGCTTATCCCAGAAATAATGGATTTTCCCCAAGTCCATTTAATAATGGTCTATGAACTTTTCCTTTAGGAAGCCGTCCAAACCTTTTTTAAACTCCGCTAAGCTAACCGCCTTTACCACATTCTCTGGCAATGAATTCCAGAGTTTAATTACACGTTTAGTGAAGAAAAAGTTTCTCCGATTCGTTTTAAATTTACTATATTGTAGCTTCATCGCATGCCCCCTAGTCCTAGTATTTTTGGAAAGCGTAAACAGACGCTTCACATCAACCCGTTCAACTCCACTCATTATTTTATAGACCTCTATCATATCTCCCCTCAGCCGCCTTTTCTCCAACCTGAAGAGCCCTAGCCGCTTTAGCCTTTCCTCATAGGGAAGTCGTCTCATCCCCTTTATCATTTTAGTCGCCCTTCTCTGTACCTTTTCTAATTCCACTATATATTTTTTGAGATGCCGTGACCAGAATTGAACACAATATTTGAGGCGCGGTCGCACCATGGACCAATACAAAGGCATTATAACATCCTCATTTTTGTTTTCAATTCCTTTCCTAATAATACCTAACATTCTATTTGCTTTCTTAGCCGCAGCAGCACACTAAGCAGAAGGTTTCAACGTATCATCAACGACGACACCTAGATCCCTTTCTTGGTCCGTGATTCCTAATGTGGAAACTTGCATGACATAGCTATAATTCAGGTTCTCTTTCCCACATGCATCACTTTGCACTTGCTCACATTAAACGTCATCTGCCATTTAGACGCCCAGTCTCCCAGTCTCATAAGGTCCTCTTGTAATTTTTCTAACCGCAATTTTTTATGTGCCTAATCCAATATAGAATTGCTAGTGTAAATCAACAATTAGGTGCCTAACTTTAGGTGTGACCAGCAAGAAAAGGAGAACTTGTCAGGTTGAAAGAAAATATTTTCATAGAACTGGCATTTGATCATACACGTACATAAAACTTTGAGGACATTTTTGAACTGGAAACAATTCAAAGGGATCTCTTGATGAGGGAAGACTCCCCTCCTGGTTTTATTTTTTTTTTTAACTTTATTTTTGGTATAAGTTTAACATACATATTTGCCATATCTTACCTACAAAATTCCCAAATTTTACTTCCCCCCCTTCATATCCAATAGTTCTCCTGAATATGTTGACTCTATATCCTTTATTACTTTCGAGAGCCAGTTCTTGAGTAGTCATAGTTTTCACATTGCTGGCACCACCAATTGTGGGGCATCTAAGTCAATTCCTGCTTGTATTCTCCAACTTTTATATTTGTCCCAAATCTTATTAAACCGGTTTAGGTGTCCATTCTTGATTCCCCTCCTGGTTTTCAGCATTGTTTCTGTCCTAATCCTTTGAAACAGTCCAGAGTGGGAAGGAGAATCCCCAGTTCCTAGTAAAGATCCAGGGATAAATTAGCTGCAAGGATTTCTAAGTGTCATTTTACAATCCTTTTATGTATTAGTCACTTTTTCTCTTTAAACTGAACGTTATTGTGTTGAATGTATGAATACACATTCATAGATAGTCTGGAATCTGAAGTTCGCCAGCATTCCCATCCTGTCCAAAGTCTAAGCTTTGCATCCTTTCTTTTCCCTTTAAAATGTTTTACTCTTCTTTCAAGGTAACCTCCACAGTGCAGTTTTCTTGGTGAGTTCATGCCTTAACCGAAGTCCTTACACTGCAGTACTGTGAAGTGATAAATTCCTTATGTGTGCTCAGAATGCACCAGTAACTTTGAGATCCAGCCTATTTTTGTTTGACAGTTGCAAGTTTAGCTTGACTGCTTTCATTTGTAATTAATATGTTGGTTTTGCTTGCTTCCTTCCTAAAAAAGACTGTTGTGTTGGATGGACAGGAAGATATGTAAAATGACAAGTCCATTTTTTAAATTCTTTCTTTAGGCTGTAATTTTCAAGGTCATAACAACTGATCTATATCTTGTCAGTGGTGTATACAGCCACCCATGGAGATGTCCCTTTCTGCTCTGTTTTTCCTACTTCAGTTCTAATTAGCACCCCTGATATATTTTTTTGTGGAGGGAGGGGAAGAAGGTTGTGCAATAAAGCAGATATTCTTAATGTATGATCATTACCCCTTCCCATCCTAACCACCTTCCCCATTCATGATACCTACACTGACTACATAGTTTGTTACCTTTAGATTGTAAGCTCTCTTGAGCAGGGACTGTCCTTCCCCATGTTTAAACTTGTACAGCGCTGCGTAACCCTGGCAGCGCTATAGAAATGCTAAGTAGTAGTAGTAGTACCCCTTCCCATCCATGTTTCCTAACATTTCTGGAAATACTCTCCCTCCTGCTCTAGTGGGAGTGAAGAGAAGCTGCATCATTGGAGTGAGGACATATGAATCTAGGTGAGAAACCATGACTCTTGCTTGGAGACTTGCAAAGTAACTTCTCTGTTTGCTTTTCCTCAGATCAAGCATATGATGGCTTTCATTGAACAAGAAGCAAATGAGAAGGCAGAAGAAATTGATGCCAAGGTAAAAAAAACAAAAACCCATCTCTAGTTGAGTACTTGGGTCTGATAGTTTTTTCAAGCTTCTTTGACCTTCTGCCTCAGTTGGGACTAGTCTTTAGTGGGCTATGTTGCCATCAACTTTAATTTTCAGTTGGGAAATATTTCCCTATTTTTATAGTCCCCTCTCAACTCGGCCCAGTCAGTTCAGTGACAGTTCTTGGTCAGATGTTCCATCTGGCACCTGGCTAACTGAACTCTAAAGTTTGCCCTCATCACTGAGCAGTAGCTGAGACCAGAGCTCTCCAGGAATAAGAGCAACATGGCTTCCTTCCTGCCTGACTCGAGAACTGAATGCAGCTGCCTTTGCAGAGCTGCCAAGGGAGCCGACCTTTCAAGCAGAAGATTTAGGGCCTGTCCACAGGTCCGCTCATCCCCACCCACAGCTCTACCCCGGCACATGCCCGTTCCCGGCCAGGGCATTAGAAGTAGCCTTCCTTTCCAGCAGCAGCAGCAGGAGATGGCATTTTATGAAGGCATTTCCTGCTGTCAGTGGAAAGGGGTCTGTTCAGCAGGAGATCCCGGCTACCTGGTGAGAGTGTAGGAGATGACCTGCAAAAGTGGGAGACTTGGCAATGGTAGTTGTAGCATTTGCTACTGAGCCATTGAGCTGGCCTTGTTGCTCACTATTTTTTTTTCTGAAATATATTTTTATTAAAACAGGTAACAGTACAACAAGAAGGATAATATCAAAATTTTAAGTTCGTTTTCTCTCATTTCTCACTTCCCTTCCCTCACCATTTTAATGGCCAGATACTATAATGACATTGGTCTTTGGAACCAAGTGTGCATGGACCCTGATTCTGGCTGAAGGTTTAATGGTTATGTGATAACAATTTGGAAACTGTTAGTGTTGCTTCTGCAGTATCCCAGATTTTAGCTGGTTTAGGAAACATAAACATGGATTGCCTGTGTGGCAGCATGCAGAAACTCCGCTCGCCTGGGTTGCTATAAAGGGATGCATAGAAATCATGTAGAATCTGTACTATCCCCTCAGGCTGGGCTTCGCGCGAGCCATCTGGCTTTACCAAAGATGGGAGGAACCTATTACCCCCCCCCCCCCAATTCCTTGCTATTCTTGCCAATAATTTCCCTGATTTATTGCCAGATCTATGGAAGGTGAATGATCGGTGAAAAAGCTGTTTTTTAGTGCGCTCGTGGATGAGAGAATTCAATGCCGCAAGCGTCGACACCATCTCTTCCCAACTCCTAAGTGAGGGGGCTGCTAGATGTTTACGTTTTGCTGTCTTAAATTTATGCTCCAGCTGGACGATACCCTGTGCTAACCTTTTTGCCCGGGCACAGATGTAGGAGATTACCTCCCCCCTCATAACTGCTTTTGACGTTTCCTAAATAACTTCTATAAAAATTACCACGTGGGGCCAAGCTTGCAGGCAATGTGGAACATGGGCCTGGCACCTCCCTTGTTGAAAGGCATAGAGTGAAGCCCTTTTCAGTTGGGTCAAAGTTGAAAAGCACTAGAAAATCTTTTGTGTAAACATGGCTTTCACGTCCTGCCTGATTTCTTTTATCAAATGTGCTTCCATTATTGGCCCTAGAAACAATTACTTACAATCGATGTTTTGATAGCCTTGTGAGTCCCGGAGAAAACTACATTCTTTGCAGATCTTGATACCGTGTGATTGAATCAGCATGGTATAACTGAATCTTGAAGACCACCTAGGACCTGTGTGGTCTTGAAACTTTATATCATGCCTAGTATAAGTGAATTACTTATGGAGTTCAGCTTCAGTTGGAGTTCACTTTAAAAGGAAGTGATGGAAGTGATCTGTCACTTATAAACTGGTTTCCGCTCAGTTTAGATGGGGAGGGTGGTGGTTGGCATAGTGAATTAGGACCCTAAGATGCAGTACATCAAGAATGAGAGAAGGGGAGAGGCAAGTGCACAACATCCTGATAAGATAGAAGATTAAGACAGTGTCAATCTGGGTTGCTTTAAAACATGTAACATTTTTGTTACTTTCAAAAAGCCAGTTCTGAGGAGTTTTCTTTCAGTTCATCAGGACCTATATCCAACCACCTTCTGAAAATGTATTTCTCTGTAGGCAGAAGAAGAGTTTAACATTGAGAAAGGTCGCCTTGTTCAGACTCAGAGACTGAAGATCATGGAGTATTACGAGAAGAAGGAGAAACAAATAGAACAGCAGAAAAAAATGTAAGTAAAATGATTGAGCTGGCGGCCTCCCCAGTCTGTCACAGTGCCACCTTTGAACAAAAGTGCATTTATACTAAAGAACTTTCTAGTGGTTTGACCCAGCGGAATCCTGATATGCAGTTTGTCCTTGCCTATAGTTTGTTACTATAGCTGATCTTCATTGTATGTTTGTTATCCTTTTTTAAGACATCTCTACTGATTTTTTTTTTTATATTGTAAACGGATTTGTCACTTCTGGGAAAGTTCAATAAACCACAAACCATTGGTTTTCAAAACATAATGGAAGATTATACCACGTGTCAAAAATGTATCTAAGTGGTTTACAACACTATAACCAATTGCATCTTTGTGAATGTTGCCCGAGGCTTCTTGAAGCAGAGAAAAGTGCTACAGTCATTCATGATTCTATCTGAGGAGAACATATGGTAATTCCTCAGCACTGGTAGACAAGGGGGCTCATTTTCAAAAGAGAAAAACGTCCAAAAAGTGGCATAAATCTTCATTTGGATGTTTTTCTCACAAAAATCTTCAGTCCTTCTGTGACTGTTCTCTTGTGCTTGACTGCTTAAATATTAAATGCTTTACTTTTTGTCTATTTAGATTGTAAGCTCTTTGAGCAGGGACTGTCTTTCTTCTGTGTTTGTACAATGCTGCGTACACTTTGTAGCGCTCTAGAAATGTTAAATAGTAGTAGTAGTAGTAGTAAATTGGTATTTTCAAAACCAATTTTTAGACGTTTTTCTATGAAGTCCATCAGAAACTCGTTTAAATCACAAGGAAAATGGGCATGTTAAGGGCGGGATCTGGGTGTTCCTAACACTTGGGCATTTTTTTTTTTGTTACATTTATACCCCGCACTTTCCCACTCATGGCAGGCTCAATGCGGCTTACATATACAGGTACTTATTTGTACCTGGGGCAATGGAGGGTTAAGTGACTTGCCCAGAGTCACAAGGAGCTGCCTGTGCCTGAGGTGGGAATTGAACTCAGTTCCCCAGGACCAGAGTCCACCACCCTAACCACTAGGCCACTCCTCCACTCTGCCACAATGGAACAAAACAAACAAAAAAAAAACATCCAGGGATATAAGTTGGCCTGATTTATTAATGAAAAAGCCACAACAGTGCCCTTCCCACCCCCAAAAAATGTGATTAAAAGCATTACTTGCCAGCCTCAGATGTTATACTTGGGTCCATTAAAGCAGCATTCAGGTCTGTGGAGTAGTCTAGTGGTGGGTGCAGTTCATTGCAGACAGGTGGAACCCAGTCCCATACCTCCCCGTACCTGTTACACTTGTGGTGGAAAATGTGAGCCCTCCAAAACTCACCAGAAACCCACTGCACCAACATATAGGTGCCCCTTCACCCATAAGGGCTATTATAGTGGTGTACAGTTGGGAGTAGTGAGTTTTGGGGGCTCAGCAGACAAGATAAGGGAGCAACAGCGAGATGTGTACCTGGGAGCATTTATTTGAAGATCACTGCAGTGCCCCCTAGAGTGCCCCATTGCTCTCCTGGAATGTCTGTGTGACCAGTCTACTAAGAATGCTGGCTGCTCCTACATCCCAATGGCTTGATTTGGTGCATTTTTGACTTGGATATTTTTTTTTTTGTTTCGAACATGGACCAAAAAGATAAACGCACAGAGCACAAAAACATCTTGCATGTGGCCATTTTCAAAAGAAAAAGACGTTTTTCTGTTTTGAAAATGGCTAAATTCCCTACTTGAATTTTGGAGTTGGACTTGGACGTCATATCGAAAATGCCCCACAAAATGAGCTGTTCTATTGGGATACACATTTGTGATCTTTACTTGTGGAGACTGTGAATGAGACTGGAACAATGCCTTGCCGGTTTGTGTGTGTGTTGAAGCTGCTTTCTTCTCCACAAGAAATAAGCTCTTAAAGGAGGCCCATGCTTTCATTGAGAGTGTTGCACCCTGCCCTTGGCCACAGTTTATTACAGTACCTGTCCTCCTCATTAGATGTTGGGAAGGGAGAGAAAACTAGGAAATGCAGATGATTTTTGTTTATGTTGGCTTCTTGATGTGGGTACAATTGAAAATGGACTAAGGAGATTGATCTGATAGGGAAATTGAAATATTTGAATAGATAATGTTCTCCTGTTATGAGCCATGAAGTAAACATCAGAACCTAATTCTGTTCTTGTTTTTTTTTTGTCTGTAATTTCAGTCAGATGTCAAACCTGATGAATCAGGCCAGACTGAAGGTCCTTAAGGCGAGGGATGATCTAATTTCAGTGAGTATAAAGCTTCTATGATTCATTAAAAAAAATCCAATTTATACCTCAGTATACTGGGCAATTAAAAATTGGTAACTGAGCTTTTGATGAGAAAGCACTGTGTGTGAGCAACTTGTAGTAGTTTTTGAAAGTATTTAAGTTGTTTGAAGGGAAGAAAAATGCTTATTGTTTTTATAGTGTGACTGTTTCTGCACAGTACTGTACACTGTGATAAGTATTTGGGTACAAATGCCCCTGCCCCAAAGAAGGTTACAATTGAGTGGGTAGCTTAGGCAGTGTAGACAACATGGCCTGCCCAAGGTCATAAAGATTGTCATTGGCAGATGTGGGACTTGAATCCTGGCTTCCCTGGTCTCATCCCATTGCTCTAAGCACTAGACCAGTGTTTCCCAAGTCTGGTCCTGGATTACCCCCTGCCAGTCAGGTTTTCACGATACCCACAATGAATGTGCATGAAAGATTTGCATATAATGGAGGCAGTGTATACAAATCAAGTTAATGCATATTTATTGTGGATATCCTGAAAACCTGACTGGCAAGCAGTACTCCAGGACTGGACTTGGGAAACACTGTACTAGACCACTTCTCTGAAAGGGTAAAGAAACATTGCATGATTACGCTTTAACCTCCACTACAGCGCTGGTGTTTTGTAGCTGATATTTTAACCAAGCATTGCCTTTTTAATAACATTGGTAAAAATATTCCAAATTTGTAATTGTGGCTTACGTTTTTGGTTTAACTCAGTGGGGTTCATTAGGCCCTTATAGGGGACCTCCTGCAGTACAGCTGTTAAATCTTTTTAACCATATAGTAACAGTAGACTGATGAGTTGCCTGTATTCAGTGGAGATATGGTTGTAGCTAAAGTGGCCACGTGAGTGGCAGTTTTCTATCCCTGTTCTGTAGTTATGAGAGCAGAAATGTAAAACTAGGATGGGCATGGAAAGAGTGATGTTTCAGAAATGAATAAGAGGAATAGCCACAAGTAATTTTCTCAAAGTTTTAAAGCAATACGTTGAACGCATTTTGTCAGTATTTTCTTTAAATGTGAGCCATTCTTTACCCAGCCTAGCTCTTAGATAAAACTCTCTGCAACAATTTGCAGAGTACATAAGTATTGCCATACTGGGACAGACCAAAGGTCATCAAGCCCGGCATCCTGTTTCCAACATTGGCCAATTCAGGTCACAGGTACCTGGCAAGATCCCAAAACAGTACAATACATTTTATGCTGCTTATTCTAGAAATAAGCAGTGGATTTTCCCCAAGTTAATTTTATTTTCAATAATTTTTATTGATGAAATATACAAAACATATAAAGCACCATTCACAACATTATTCTGATAATTCCGCAAACCACAGTGCTTATTACTAGAAAACAATTTTTCCATCACCATTTATCCCCCTTTTATGTATTGTAAACCCTTTCCCACCCCCCTATCTCCTTTCCAAATCGAACAGCATTATATATAGCACCTATATGTAACTTCCAAACAATAAAGTTCGTTATTAACTATGTATTATGTACATGCACCTGTATAAGCTACACTCGAATGTAGAGAGCTTTGTTTC
The DNA here is from genome assembly GCF_901765095.1 of Microcaecilia unicolor. Taxonomy (NCBI): domain Eukaryota; kingdom Metazoa; phylum Chordata; class Amphibia; order Gymnophiona; family Siphonopidae; genus Microcaecilia; species Microcaecilia unicolor. The sequence goes on from NC_044039.1 coordinate 39,343,635, forward strand.
TTATAGCTCTCCACCTTTCATATCAAAACGCCTTTGTCCCAAAAAACAATCCCTCCCCCCCTCCCTTCCCCGTTCCTTGAAATATAGATGCAGTTGACCACGGCACTTTCTCGTTCACTCTGCTTCAGATGCTTCCCGCCTCCCTTGTCTATATGTCAGCTTCTGAAGAATGTGGCGGCGGACAGCAGGATGCATCGTGTTCCAATATTTCCTCCATGTTTGCTTAAACACATTAGGGTCTTTTACATGGTTAGTTACTGAAACTACTCCACAGAGCTCCTGGTGCATTAGCTCAGTCATCTTTGTCCTCCATAATTCTCTCGTAGGGGGCTGCTCTTCTCTCCATTTAAGGAGGATCACTTGTTTTCCAACTAATGTTACTCTTTGTAAAAATCCCATCATGCCCGATGGCATATGTTGCCCCAACTGAAATATATCAAACAACAACAAGGGTCCCGCCGACAGTTTTCGTTTCCAGTACTGCCCCGATTCTGTTATTATTTGTATCCAGAATTTCTGGATATCTGGGCATTTCCAAAATAAATGGCCCAGGGTCGCTTCTGCCATTCTGCATTTAGGGCACGTCCCAGTGCCAAAACCTGCTTTTTGCGCCCTACTTGGTGCTATATAGGTGCGCAGGGCAAACTTGTACTGCTGTTCCCACTGTCGTATAAAAATGGATCTCTTTAAAATTGCCCTCAAGAAGACCTGAAGATCTTCTACCGTTAACTCGGTTCCCAGATCTCGGGACCAACTTGTCGCAAGTTTGCAGTAATCTATATCTGGTGTGGTGTCTTGAAGATTGCGATGATGAAAGCGCAGGGGCACTATATTTTGTGATCCCAGTGTTAATGCTGTTGAGAGCACATCTTGCACGTCCTCGCTTAAGTTGAATGCTCCCAGCGCCTGAGCATAATGTTGTACTTGTGCATACCCAAAAAAGTCTGTATCCACAATGCCGTACTCTCTCTTCAAATCCTCCATGGATTTAAGCTGCCCCTCTTCGTCTACCAGCTGATATAGATATAAAATTCCCAGCTGTCTCCAGCGCACAAATACTTTATCTGTTGTTCCCGCTGGAAAGTCCGGGTTCAACCTCAGGGAGACAAATGGTGTTGCTGCTGCCGAAAAATCATGTCTCTTACACAGCCATCTCCACATTGCTCTAGCTGAACGCACAAACCAGTTCATGGGGGTTTTGATTCCCACCCCGTTTTTGGTGGTGTGCAGCTGGCAGCTCAGGTGTACTCCAGGTGTCAAGGAAGCCTCCAACTGCGTGTTCGTGAAGTGTTGACTACCTACCAGCCAATCCCTTACATGTCGCATAGTGCAAGAAATAGTGAGGTATCTAATACTCAGTAGACCCATTCCCCCATGTGTTTTAGGCTTATGTAGTACTTCTAATGGCAACCTGGGTCTTTTGTTGTTCCACAAAAACTTCCTCAACATGACCTTCAACTCCCTCTCCTCCCTTCCCCTCAGATGCAGTGGCAATACCTGGAACTTATATAACCATTTCGGGGCTATGAACATGTTAAAGAGAGCTATGCGTCCCGACAGGGAAAGCGGACAAGCGCTCCACATTCCCAGTAGGCGTCCAGTCTCCGCTAACAGGGGTCTCACATTTATCTTATACAGTGTGGATAATTTAACCGGAATTTCTACCCCTAAATATTTCAATCTCCCCTCTGCCCACTGGAAAGGGAATGGCCCTACCCAACTTTGTTGTGCTTCCTCTGTCATCCCCATTGCCATTGATTTTGACAGGTTCAAGCGGAATCCTGACAGATCTCCATAACACTGTACCTCCTTCAACAAGTTCTGTATGGAGTCCCGTGGGTTGTCTACCATCAGCATTAGATCATCTGCATATGCTAAGAGCTTAAGTACTTCTTCTCCTACCTCCACACCTTTGATCCCAGGGTTTTGCCTTATATTACATAAAAGGGGTTCTAACACCAACAGAAAAAGCAATGGGGATAGTGGGCATCCCTGTCGTGTCCCTCTTCTTATCAGAAATTCATCCGTTCTTACCCCATTAACTATCAGTCGAGCTCTCGGATCTGTATAAAGCGCCCCCAATACTCCCGCAAACCAACCCTGCACTCCAATCCAACGCAGTGTTCCTTGTAGGAAAGGCCATGTTACCCTGTCAAAGGCACGCTCTGCATCCAAACTGATCGCTATACCTTTGGGTGCCCTTTCTGGAGCTTCCACTACTGCTGCTATAAGTTTCCTCACATTAATAACCGAATGACGGCCCCGGACAAAGCCAACCTGTTCCCCTTTAATCAAGGAGGGTATTACCTGGGCCAAGCGCTCAGCCATAACTCGGGTCAGAATTTTAATGTCGACGTTTATTAAAGATATGGGTCTGTACGCTGCTGGATCATCTAAGCTTCGTCCAGGCTTCGGTATTAAACTAATCAGCGCTTCATTAGCGTATCTAGGTAATTTCCCCTCTTTCATCACTGTTTCATAGAAACTCATAAGGGGGCCCACGATCTGCCGTTTCAGGGATTTATAAAATTCACCCGAGAAACCGTCGGGACCTGGAGCTGAATACAGTTTTAATGCCTGTATAGCCTTCAGTACCTCTTTGGCCCCCAAAGGAGACTCTAAAGTATTCAGTTGTTCTCCTGTCAGTTGGGGCATATTCAACCACTGTAGATACTTTCTTATTTTTCCCCCAATTTTATCCTGTGCCTCTGCTCCCATTTCTTCCGCCGCATACAGACGGGCAAAATGCTTATGAAAAGTGTCTGCTATCCCTTCCGGATTCAATATGAGTGTACCTGAGGGAGTCCGTATTTGTGTAATGGCCTGCGGACACCCTTTATCAGGCGCGCCAGCATACCACCCGGTCCGTCTCCATAGCGGCGGAGATTGTATCTGTGTGTGGTCATTGCCTTATGATATCTTTCCTGTAGTAAACTATTTAACTCCACCCTCGCTGCAATCAAGGAGTCTAAATTAGCCCTGGTGTGTGTCTCTGCATGTTTCTTCCTAGCTATTTTGACCTTTCCTTCCAGTTCTACTATCCTTTGTGCAATCATTCGATTTCTCCTGGAGACATATGCAATTATCTCTCCACGCATCACTGCCTTAGCAGTGGACCAAAACAGTGTTGGGGCACTAAGATGTTGTTCATTATTTTTTAAGAATTCTTCCCATCTTTTGGCCAAGAATTCTGTAAACTCTGTGGAGGAGTGTAAATACGATGGGAATCTCCAGCCTCCCAAACCACGATAATACGGCCGGGGTTCAATATCTACCCAAATTATAGCATGATCCGAGAGCTCCTCTGGGCCCACTTCCGCACCTACAATTCGATTAAACACTCCAGATGTCACTAATATGTAATCAATCCTAGACTGGGTTCCGTGGGCCCTCGAAGTGTGCGTGTAATCCCGCTCTTCTTCATGCAGCAATCTCCAAGGGTCCACCAAACCCAGTCCGTCACATAATGTATCAAGCACCCCAGACCCAGAAGTCCCCCCATCCCGTTGATTCCTCGATCTATCTAGTATGGGATCCAACACCTGATTCATGTCTCCAGCCATTATTATGGGATCTGCCCACTGTTTCTGGCACTGCGCAAAAAGCTCTGCAAAAAATTTTCTCCCGCCAGTTTGAGGGGCATATACTGCTACTAGTAAATATGATTGCCCTTGAAGATTAAGACGGACCCCTACGTATCTTCCCTCATTATCTGCAAATAGTAGCTTGGCCTGTACCATGGCATTTTTATGGATTAGTATTGCTACTCCGCCTCGTCTACCCACTGCTGGGGAGCCAAAAACCTCTCCTACCCACTGTCGTTTTAATTTCTGAAGCTCACCCATGGACAGTCGGGTCTCTTGAATACAAGCTATGTCCACCCGATGCCGTTTAAGTGCACTAAGAATTTTTGCTCGCTTTACTGGGGATGTTATCCCGCACACATTCCACGAGATCACCCGTGTAACGCCACTCAGTCGTTTACTCATTACCTACTTTCTCCTTATAAAAAGGTACCAGCCTGTTCGCTTTCCTTGTCCCTAGGGGACCCAGCCTCCCCCCAGGGATCCGTGTTATGTCTGCCATCTGCCAATTCCTCATCCCCTGCTGTTTCATCACCTGAACCCTTATCAAATGCCTCTGTATCCCAATTGCCAACCGCACTCTATATGTCTTATTTCCTCTATGTGTCCCTCTCTCCCCCTTCCCCCCTCCCCCCCTGCCGCCTAACCCTTTCCCCCCCCGTTTCTTTTAATTCCCCATGTCCCTTACCCATGATATCTTATGGGCTAGTGGGGTTCCCCGCCTCCTCCATCCCCATCTCCCTTGTGTGTTAATTACACTGCGTGTTGTTGGAATTCATTGTCTATATTCCTTATGTAGTCTTATCATACCCATAGCGTGTGTGTACCTCAGGAGACCTGATCTTCCTTGACATTTTTCAAACTTCCTCTTCTGGCGAGCCGGTCTTACCCATATGTATTAGTTCTTGAACATGTTTTTGTGCCTCTTTGAAATTATCATACGATTTCCATCTTCCTTCTGTCTTCACCTTTAAAATGGCTGGGTATATCAACATAAAAGGCACTTGTGCTTCGTGCAGCTGCTGGCAGAGTGGCGTATAACGTCGGCGCTTCTCCTGTAGGGCCATTAAATAGTCCTGATAAATACGTATCTGATGCCCATCATATCTCAGTTCATTCCTTTTGAGGCGCGCTCCTCTTAATATTTCGTCCTTATGTACATAGTTATGTATTTTTATTATCACTGTTCGCGGGGCCATTTTCCCGTCTTGCTTTCTGCCGATTCGATGGGCCCGCTCCAGACACAGTTTCCCTGCGTGATCCGACAAGGCAAATTCTTCTGCCAGCCACTTCTCTAAAACTATAGGCAATACCTTGTCGGTCACCGTCTCGGGAAGCCCTACGATCCGAAGGTTGCCACGTCGTGATCGATTTTCAAGATCGTCTACTTTCGCTTGTAAATGCTCAATCTCCGTCGCCATCTTTTGCAGCTTCTGTGTTACTGGGCCTGCCGTGTCTTCCACTTCCGACACCCGATGTTCAAGTTCTCCCAGCCTCTGCACCGTCTCCACTGCTTGCGCTTCCAGGTTTGATATTTTTGAGCAAAGTTTATCTAATTTTTGATCCAATGTTGTGCTCACCACTTCTGTCAATTGTCGTATTTGCTCCTCCGTGAAGGAGCCACCTCCATGCGCCGTCTGGCCATCTTCCGCGCTGCTTGACGCCTTTGGTTTTTCTTTTTCTTTTTTCCCGGTTCTACTCGCCATCGATGCTTTTGGTGTACTCAGAAATCTTTCCATAAGATTTCCCTCTTACTTGAAGATGCGTTTTAGGTATGTTTCCAACGTTTTAAAGCGGCATTAGGAGTCGGGGCCTAGGAGGACGCGGGACCACGTCTTCCTCTCTCTAGAGCATCACGTGACCCCCCCAAGTTAATTTTAATAATGTCACATCATCTGCAGTTGTCTTCTCTCCCTCCCTGGTATGAGCACAACTTGCGTTTCCTGCACTGCAGACTGCTGCTGTCTGAGTCTTACAAATTTAGTCCACATGAGACCTTGATTAAAACCAACTAGCCATGTGGCTTGCCTTTTGATTGATGCTTTCTTATGAAGGTGATATGCCAAGGTCCCAGGAGAGGAGATACTTGAAAAAACTGCGTGGTGATGTGGATATGATTCAGTGAGGGGTTTTTATCTCTAAGGAATATGCAAACAGTATTTTAGGCCAGCGTGAAGACTTGGTTTAGTTAATAAAGCCAAAGACTTGGTTTAGTTAATAAAGCCAAAAAAGGGAGTTTAGAATGAGAAAAAAATTTACATTACTCAGTTGTCACTTGCACTAAAAGTTTGATATCTTTATGATAAACTTGAAAAGTCCTTGGCTTTGGATTTAAAGCAGCTAAACACACACTTTTCTTCAGGTTTGATTATTTCATATTAATACTGAGAAATATAGGCTTTTCCTAAACAGTGCTATGTGCAGGCACCTTTCATGGAGCTCCTGCTTGGTTAGCCCTGTCACAGTCTTTAAAGAAAGAAATGGGAAGTAGCTGATTCTCTTATTTTAACCCCATGTTTTACACAACATCCTGTGGAAAAAGGAAGTAAATGACTAGGAATATCCAAGCTTGTAAAATAATGTTCCAGCCTTTGAGAATTTCTTATGTGAGCAGCATAGGGGACTGCATAAGTCTACCTCTTTGGACTTGCTTTTTGCAATGTTGTGGATATTATACTAATACTGGATACCTCGCATGATTGCACTAGATCCCAATAGAACAGGGCCTTTTTCCTTTCGGAGAATGTGGCCACTAGCCCTTCTCACTTTTATCACCATGAGCACTGCGTTTAAGGTAAGCCAGGATTTCCTTATTTCTCCAGACTATTCTTGACAAATAGACATTTTCAGGGTGAGTATATTTTTGGCTGCAAAGAGGTGGGAAGCAAGTTTGCTGAGCATGATGAATGATGATGGTGGCTTACTCTCAAGGCACACTGTTGTGCTGCTTGTGCAGTGTGCCATTGTCATTTTCCCAGTTAAGCAGCCTTTGCCGTGTTTGTGCAGAGTTGGCCACCGGTAATCCAGGGGACCTTGTCTCAGGAGCCTCCGGCAGCTCCGGAAAGTCGATTTGGGTGGTTATGGACATTTAATCGGGCAGGATGAATGCTGACTGAGAGTCTCTGAAGAGTCTGTCCCACCATCTTGGAGGCTCTTGCAGTGGTGCATACTTCTGAATTTGCTCCCGGTGCTGACCAGATAGAATTAAACCACAGTTGTGGCTCCAGAGTTTATTCTTTTGCTGCACCAGGCCTTCTGTCTCAAGAAGGGGTTTCTGGTTGTCCCCCTCCATGGTGTCCTTGGGTTCCTGGGTAGCAGAGGGGCCCTCAGTGGCCAACTTGCTTCCCACCGTTTGCAGTCAAAAGGATACTTGCCCTGAAATGTCCACTCATCAAGAATGGGCTGGAGAGACTAATGGAAAGAAAATTAACAGGTAAGCTCTAATTTCTACATGTGGAAGACTAGGAGGATAATGTGTTTCTCTACTCCATTGCACCACTCTTCTGAAAGCATGACGTGGCTTAAAGCTCATATGTAGAAGTTGCAGTTGAGATTCTAAACTGTAAGAAACCATTACTGTCATCTTCAGAGATGCTTTTTATCCATCACCAACTGAAAATATGTTTGAGAGAACCTAAGTTGATAGATCTTATCTTTGGAACTACTCTTATTTTTATGCTAATCGCATCTACATGTTTATTTTGTAGGATTTGTTGAATGAAGCCAAACTGAGGCTTGCTAAAGTGACAAAGGATGCTGCCAGGTACCAGGCCCTGCTGGATGGGCTTGTTCTTCAGGTGACCACACTTATTCTTGGGACTGTTTCATTAGGTTTAGTGTCCTGACACTGTGCACCTTAATTTATAACCACAAAGAGTTTTGCCCACCCCCGCCATCATCTCCCTAGCTTTTCTAGCTTGTCATTGCAGCTTCAGAGCTGAGGCCAAGAGCCTTTTACCATGGCTCCTTCCAGGCCTCTCTGTTTGGCCACCAGGTTCTCTCCCCAACCCCAGCTGCCCTGAGGTCCAGAAGATCTTATCCGGGAGTTGAAATAGGGGCTCTCTGTATGGCAGTCTGTGGCTAACTAATTTAATTCCCAACATCTTCAGCTCCATTTTCAAGCTTGCGGTTTAGAATGAAAAAAAAAATGAAATTGCTTATTTTTTTCCTTATAGTTTGTACTTGATTTCTTGCTTTATCCTTCTGTTTCATTAAGCATTGCATGTGCTTATTCCCCTTGCTTGAATTTGTTATGTCATTTGTCCCTTCACCCCCTCTTTTGGGAGGCTGTATCTGATTTTCTCAGGAGGGGTGGGTTGGAGGGTTCCATGCACCACATCATTAAACCTCTAACTAGGAATAAGCAGGTAGCAGTTAGTTCAACTGCAAATAATGTTATGTAGTTGTCTGAGGTGTTGTCAGAAGCATTATGTTACTTGTGTTCTGTCTGCTTCTGGGGACTCATCATGGCATGTGGAATGTTGACTTCTTGTAGGAAGTGCACAAAACCATATGCAATATGTGTAGAAGTATTTGAAACCTGACTGCCAGTGGCTATGCCTGTAGCTGCTGGTCAGTCTTGTATCATTACATTTAGGCTGATGTATTGCTTCTGTAAATCCTAATCCTGTGTGTTCTTCTGCAGGGTTTTTTCCAGCTGCTGGAAAGCAAAGTGGTGATTCGTTGCCGTAAGCAAGACCTCCCCATGGTTCAGGTAAAATTCCACGTGACTCCTGATAGTAAACCATTTCTGAGGGGTTTCTGACCAGTACATGCTGATACCCAAGAACTTCATCCATCACAAAAGTGGAGGGAATGAAAAGGGGGTGTGGGGTTTGATTTAAACTTCTAACAAGCAGAAGGTATGCAGAATGTAAGATTGTGGGTCACAGAACTGTCCTCACTGGCAAATGGTGGTCGGTAAACAGCATTGAAATTCTTAATCCCCAGAAATAGTGTTCTGACTTGCGGTGGGAGTGGTGACTGCTTGGAGATTTTTGACGTTGCTTTTGCAGACAGCTAGTGCTGCTGGTTTAACGCTCGGTGTGTAATTAATTATTAGACGGGAATTTAATCGTGGATGTTGCAGATTTCCTCCGCTGGCACTGACCTAAAGCATCTGTGGCCTGTGAAAGAGCAGAGAATAGCTGTTTTGAATCCATCTGTAGAAAAAGTATCAAAACCAGACTCACAAAATGTGATAAAGGAGTAAAGTTGAGCACTCAACTCCACTTGCTGTTATCCAGAGTCCAGTCTATACTCATCAGGCTAGTCCTTTCTTATAAGATCATTTTATCTTTTTCTTTCTTTTTTTTTTTTCTTGTGAATTGTATATAAAAAGCTTCTCCTTGAGTTCAAGTGTTGATATTGTGCTGAGATCTTTTCTGGAGCTGCAGGAGCAGGTATCCAAAGTGGAGCAGCTTAGTGGAGAATGTGAAACCAGGTTAGGATATTTGGAGCTACAGCATTCTGGCCCTGATGATCAAAAGTAAACGCTTGCGCTAGAGGCCATTAGCGCCGTACCAGCGCAGAATGATCATAGGGGTCTAGCGTAGCAAACAACGAATGGTGTTGGAAGAGAGGATTTCAAATGCTTCTTTCTGCAAAATGTACCAGTTTTGATTGCTTTTGGAAGCCGAAGGAAGCCCGTCAAAGCCCTTGAGCGCTGGTTGTGAGAAACAGCAGACCTGAACATGAAGCAGACATTGGTGTTCTTATCCTGCATCTAAATTTATAGTAGCCTGCTTAAAAAAAAAAACAACCCACAAAGCACACATTGGCGTCTGTTACTTGCATCTAAATATAATCATCCAGAAAAAAAAATTAAAAACGCTTATATTTAGGCTAAAGAAAACACGCCAATGTGTGCTTCGTGTTCAGGATTTACCAGGTGCACATGCACAGAAGCTGAGCTTACTATTGAACTCTTCTGTGCATGTGCCAAGCACAATCCTCCTGTCGAACTTCCTAATTATTAAAGCTATGAGCGCACCTATATTTGCATCTCATTTGCTTTGAGCATTAGGGTGGTGGTCTGTGCTGTTCTGGCAGTATTTTTATGGTTCTATTCAGAATAGCGCTGAAGTTTTGATCATTGGCCCCCCCTGAGACTAAGAAGTGCGAAGCAGCAGTGGTTAAAAGAACTGATGAAGATTAAGCATAAATTGGAGGTTTTGAAGAGTTTTTTTTTAAAGATACTTGGACGCTTATTTTAGAAGCCCTATTCGTATTTTGGATGTCTGAAAACTGGCATTTAGCTGTCCATATTGCATGGACATCCAAATCCCAATTTTATAAAGCTGAGATATAGACCTCATAATGACAAGGGGTCATGCTGTGATCTTGTTTTGGGCAGGACTAGGAATGGGCCAATATGTACTTCCATACATATTGGAGGAGTGGCCTAGTGGTTAGGGTGGTGGACTTTGGTCCTGAGGAACTGAGTTCGATTCCCACTTCAGGCACAGGCAGCTCCTTGTGACTCTGGGCAAGTCACTTAACCCTCCATTGCCCTATGTAAGCCGCATTGAGCCTGCCATGAGTGGGAAAGCGCGGGGTACAAATGTAATAAATAAAATAGATACTATTGGAGATTCTACATGGAATGTTGCTACTATTGGACATTCTGTTGCTACTATTGGAGATTCTACATGGAATGTTGCTACTATTGGAGATTCTACATGGAATGTTGCTATTCCACTAGCAACATTCCATGGAGAAGGCTGCGCAGGCTTCTGTTTCTGTGAGTCTGACGTCCTGCACGTACGTGCAGGACGTCGGACTCACAGAAGCAGAAGCCTGCGCGGCCACATTGGTGATCTGCATGTAGAATCTCAAATAGTAGCAACAGTGGAGGAGTGGCCTAGTGGTTAGGGTGGTGGACTTTGGTCCTGAGGAACTGAGTTCGATTCCCACTTCAGGCACAGGCAGCTCCTTGTGACTCTGGGCAAGTCACTTAACCCTCCATTGCCCTATGTAAGCCGCATTGAGCCTGCCATGAGTGGGAAAGCGTGGGGTACAAATGTAACAAAAATAAAATAGATACTATTGGAGATTCTACATGGAATGTTGCTACTATTGGAGATTCTACATGGAATGTTGCTATTCCACTAGCAACATTCCATGGAGAAGGCTGCGCAGGCTTCTGTTTCTGTGAGTCTGACGTCCTGCACGTACGTGCAGGACGTCAGACTCACAGAAGCAGAAGCCTGCGCGGCCACATTGGTGATCTGCATGTAGAATCTCAAATAGTAGCAACAGTGGAGGAGTGGCCTAGTGGTTAGGGTGGTGGACTTTGGTCCTGAGGAACTGAGTTCAATTCCCACTTCAGGCACAGGCAGCTCCTTGTGACTCTGGGCAAATCACTTAACCCCCCATTGCCCCATGTAAGCCGCCTTGAGCCTGCCATGAGTGGGAAAGCGTGGGGTACAAATGTAACAAAAATAAAATAGATACTATTGGAGATTCTACATGGAATGTTGCTACTATTGGACATTCTGTTGCTACTATTGGAGATTCTACATGGAATGTTGCTATTCCACTAGCAACATTCCATGGAGAAGGCTGCGCAGGCTTCTGTTTCTGTGAGTCTGACGTCCTGCACGTACGTGCAGGACGTCAGACTCACAGAAGCAGAAGCCTGCGTGGCCACATTGGTGATCTGCATGTAGAATCTCAAATAGTAGCAACAGTGGAGGAGTGGCCTAGTGGTTAGGGTGGTGGACTTTGGTCCTGAGGAACTGAGTTCGATTCCCACTTCAGGCACAGGCAGCTCCTTGTGACTCTGGGCAAGTCACTTAACCCCCCATTGCCCCATGTAAGGCGCCTTGAGCCTGCCATGAGTGGGAAAACGCGGGGTACAAATGTAAAAAAAAAAAAATTAGAAAGGGAAGAGATGTCTATGTCCAAAAGGATGGACATTGGGTATTTAGATCTGGTGCCTAGCACATCAGTATTACAGAAAGGTGCTCTGATTGAGCAGCTGTCCTCTAGAAGGATTAAGAGGAGTCACCTCTTTAATCCTCCAGTTTTTGCTGTCCCTCCACCTCCTTCCCCAGATGTGAAACTGGTGAGGGATACTGGGCTCTGTGGCAGCTTCAAGAACTAGAGTTGTTCATGTTACTGAAATATTTGTTTAAGTTAACTTCTTAATAGATTCCCATGGGGATTGGAGGAGTAGCCTAAAGGTTAGAGCAGTGTCCTGACAAACCAGGGGGCCCAGGTTGAAATCCCACTACAGTTCTTTGACTTTTTTTTTTTTTTTAATTACGAGCCCTCCAGGGACAGAAAAATACCTGCTGTATCTGAAGGTACTGCACACCACTAACAATAGCCTTCAGACTTGCAGGTGGTATATAAGAAACCTGCAAGCCTGAAGGCTGCTGTTAGTGGTGTACATACAGTAGGTATTATGTCCCTGTGGGGCTCCCAATTTAAAACAAAAATCACAAATAGCTGCAGTGGGATTTGAACCTGGGTCCTCTAGTTCTAAGCCCCACTGTTCTAGCCACTTTGCTATGCCTTTACTCCACTCCACACAGATGTCTGTATAGCCATTAATGGACATTCCTATCCTGCCACAATGATGTCCATATCTCTTGTTTACCCTGTTCATAATTTGGATATTTCAGTCTGTAAAATGGATGTTCATGTTGGACATCGCCAGCACATGGATGATCATTTCTCATGTATTTTAGATCAAGCAGTATGTTGGCAGATCCTGTTCTAATAGACTAGCACCACCAGCGATGTACCGCCCTGGATGTCCATATTCTGAGTTGGACGCCCTTTCCAAAATGCCATTTCACCTCTGTTTTTTTGAACATTCCCGTCTTAATGCCATTCTTTCCTTCAGACATGCTGTGAAGATATTATAAGGAATACAATTACGAATAACAGCTCAAACAGCAGGCAGAAAACAGAATACAAAGCATAGAACTTTGTATATAACAGTGACCCTCTACAATCTTATCATTGCATTAAAAATAACTTTAGAATACTCGATGCTTGCTTCTCAAAGTTGCTTATTCTGCCGTACTCTGGGCTACTTGCATTTTACAAGTTAGATTACTCGGGAGGCTCCATATTATTTTGAGACTTGGTGTAAGATTATTGGGTTACAATCTTGTGTTTCAGAAACATATAAAAAGCATGCTTTGCCTAATTTTTGTGATGGAATTAAGGAGAATACTGCAGTGGATGGGAGATTTGAAGGAATATCATCTTTTGTATTATGGGGGAGTTATCAACGTGAGCTACTGTTAAGACAGGATATTTAACCACTAACTTGTGGGATTAACAGTAAAATAACATTGACAACTTTTCCCCTTACTGACTTATTTGTTGCTTTGTGTTTTTTTTTTTTTTTTTTTAAATAGTATTCTCTGCTAAATTGAATTGGTTAGAGCCTGAGTAAGCAATAAGTTGCAAAACCAGCTCGGGCATTGAGATCCTTCCAAGAATATAATCTGCTTATTTAGGGATCGAAAACGTGATCAAAGAGATCACAAGAGTCTTTATTTGCAGGTGCTACGCCAAGTTATTGGAATGCTCTGCCACAAGAGGTGGAGATGTCCGATCGTACCCAATTTCAAAAAACTTCAAAGATCCAGTTTCTCAGAGAAGTAGAGAGAAAGTAGTGGGGAGCTTGGGGGGGGGGGGGGGGGGGGGGAGGGGGGGGGGGGGGGGGGGGGGGGGGGATGCAGAGCAGATTCCATTTGCTTATGTATTGTACAAGGTATGTTGACGTATTTATATTTTTTTTATTGTATCAGTCTATTGTGGCTGAAACCCCATGATTGTGGCCAGATAAAATTGTGTGACTGCCCACCCCCAGGTGCAGAATAATGATACACCTATGGAGAGCCCACCCAGGTTGTAACCCCATATGTGGGTTTTGTGCCCCATTTGCGGTCCCAGTTCACAGTTTGGGAAGCTCTGCATAGCCACTTCGTACACTCATGGAGCACAAAGGCAGATGCTTAAATTATAAAGAGATCCTTTTACTAAGGCGTGCTAACGAATTAGTGTGGGTTTAGTGTCATGCAGCTGATAGATATAGAATGGGCTGTGCAGCATTTAGCACGCTAATCGTTAGCGGGTGCCAAATCAGCACACTTTAGTAAAAGGTCCCCAAAGTTTAATTTAAAGGCATTACTGTAATCCAGCTGGGAAGTTACTAGAGCAGGGGTAGGCAACTCCGGTCCTCGAGAGCCGCAGGCAGGTCAGGTTTTCAGGATATCCACAATGAATATGCAGGAGATAGATTTGCATACCATGGAGGCAGTACTTGCAAATTTGTCTCCTGCATATTCATTGTGGATATCCTGAAAACCTGACCTGCCTGCGGCTCTCGAGGACCGGAGTTGCCTACCCCTGTACTAGAGCATGCACAACTGATGAAAGTGGGAGGGCTGTAAGCAGGAATGCATCTTATTCATAGGGTCATAAATATATTCTGTAACTGCTCTGCTCTGTGTTCCAGATGGCAGTTCAGAAGAGCATCCCCAGCTACAAGTCTGCTACCAGGAAAGACATTGATGTTGTCGTTGACCAGGACAGCTGCCTGTCTCCCGAAATGTAAGGCTATAGAAAAAGATCTGGCATGGTAAAGCTGCGGCATAAGAAACAAAACTCCATTCAAGAAGTGCAGTATAAAAATAGAGTGACGTCTAGACTACACACGGGTGTCTTTAAATTATAGACGCCATAAGGATATGACAACTGCCATTAACTGGTTTCAAACCATAACTTCCTCAAGAGTTTAAAAAAAGACAATGTTATAAGGTTATGAGAGTAACTTCTATAAAGCATTTTCCACCTATACAATGTGGGGAAAATGGCTATTAGAAAATGTTGTCTGGGGGTATCCCCACGTAAAATGTGGTGCACAGCAATATGCCTCATACTGTTTCACAATATCCCCCGGGTTCTATATAGCGATTCAGTCATATTCTGGATTTGCACGTGCAACTTAATTACTTAGTCCAAAACAGCGCCGATAATTGCCATTTAAGCACTTATTGACACTAATTGACATTAATTAGAATTTACGCTCAGAACTGTCTAAGCGTATTCCATAACATGATGCGTGTAAATTTTAAGTCGTATAGTTGAAAAGGGGGTGTGGTCACGGGTGTTTCTAAAATCTGTGCGCGATCCCTGCGTAACTTAGACGTCTGCATTTACACCAAGTTTTAGTCACATGGATGGGCGCTCGGCATATTTGATAAACTGCATGGAAATTTTAGGCTTATAAAGTACACCTAAATTACTTAGACGTTCCCAGGGACAGAGTTGCAATATGCATGAACTTCATAAAATATGAATGTGTGTGCACATATTTGTACCTGATTCAGAGCAGGTGAAAATTTGCAAAAACGTTTGTGTTCTAATGGGGATCATTATGGGGGCCTATTTTATATTGTGTTTTATTTTATATTGCCTTTATAAGATAGATGTCCTGTTATAAAATTATGCCCTTCGTGTGTAGAGGAGCAGGGCAGAATGCAGGCTGTTCATCTGTAGTGCCATGAAGCGTTCCCCAGTGTGTCTCACCCTGACTTCCTCATGGCCTTCATAGATACATTATCTACTCCAAAAATGGCAATTTAGTTATCAAAACTAGTGTATATCTGGAGAAGTGCAAACTGCCAGATACCCGGACTGGTGCTCTGTCATGCTTTCACTTACCTTGTGCTCTCTTCTTTTCATGGATGTTTACTATACAGTTGATATCTTATGAAATCACGATTTAAGAAGTTTGGTGTTTGGGATTTTATGTTAGTGGTTACAAATGCCATTTCATTTTTGTGTTACGTGAAATTTTGAGTTCTAGGAGGCAGATTTGAGACGCTTTATTTCCAATCATGCCTTTTTTTTAATTGTATTTGAGGCATATATGTACCTGGAGTGTCTTTCTTTTTTTTTTTTAAACATTTTATTTATTAATTTTATAAAACATACACCAAACCAAAGCAAAATCATTCGCAAGGTATGCTGTGACTCTTCAATGTAGAGCTACAAGGGTAAAATCAACACTGCTTACAAATCAAATTCCCTTCCCCATTTCCTCCCTACCCTCCCTCATCCCCCCCCCCCCCCCCCCCCCCCCCCCGTCCTAACAAGCAGGTAGTATGGAGCTAACAGGGCGTCATAAGAAGTTGCTTTCAGCTTGTAGACAATATAATTTTGGAGGCCCAAGGACCAAGAAAAACTTAGTTCTTTGCCCACTGCTTCCATTTGTTATATAAATCCAGGGCTTTTTTTGAGGGGGTACTGAGTACCGGCACCTTTTTCATTGTCTGCTAAAATTGACCCATGGTCCCCAAGTTTTAATGAAAGAGCTCAGGCTCTACACACCAATTCTGCATTGTCATAGATTCTATGACTGGTTGCAGGGGGCCTGACTATTGTGGGGTGGGTCCCTCAGTGATCACCCCACCCCTGAAGGGCGGTCTAGCATTTGAGTACCAGCACCTTTTTTGCTAAAAAAAACCCACACACACTATAAATCCCATGTTTTCTTGAAGTTCAGGAGTCTATTGCATTGTAATGCCATTAGCTGAGACATGAAGTAAATAAAGTCAATTTTTATAAGTAGTTAAGAAATAGCTGGCACCTCCAGTTTCTTCCAGACAGAATCAAGGACTATATTAATCACCATTCTTTGCAATTGAACCGGCAAGCCCTGCAGTCCAGTATTAAGCAGACAACATCCTATCGTCTTTGCCACAGGACAGCCAACAATGTCTGTAATGAGTTCAAATATCCCGACTCCCAAAACTGTTGTACCTTGAGGCAGGTTCACCACCAAAAAGATATCTTTTTTGCCAAATGATTTCCAGCAGAAGTCACTGCCAGTACCATATATGATTTCCAAAATGTTCCAGCGTGTAGTTATATTACTTGCTGTGGACACTTTGAGCAATTTTTGAATTATTTTATCCCACTGTTTAACTTCTTAAGTACATCCCAAAATGTCTTCCCATAGTGGTTAGTTAGCCTAGTGGTTAGTGCAGTGGACTTTGATCCTGGGGAACTGAGTTTGATTCCCACTGCAGCTCCTTGTGACTCTGGGCAAGTCACTTAACCCTCCATTGCCCCTGGCACAAAATAAGTACCTGAATATATGTAAACCGCTTTGAATGTAGTTGCAAAAACCTCAGAAAGGTGGAATATCAAGTCCCATTTCCCTTCCCTTTATAAGCCCAGCGTCCTGTTTGAACAAGGCTTTGTACAATCTAGTTATATCTCCCCTGAACAGACAACGAATGGCTTTAGTGGCATTCAGTGTCTTTTCAAGTTGTAGTTCTCTCAAAGTTTTCTTTTGTATGAAATTAATCTCACTGTGGAATGCCATATTCCTCCCTGAGCTTATTAAAGTCCACTACAGTGTCTTGTTCTTTCAAAATGTAGGAGGCAGAAGAGAAAAACCAATTGATGTATTTTAAAGATAAGTAGTTGTCATTTTCATTGTCTCTGCAGAAGTAAAAGACCAGTCCTGAGGCTCTAAATATCTTTCCTCATAGACATGTGAGGGATAATTTTATAAAGCATTGTTCACATGGGAAATAGCTTTTATAAAAATGTGCAGCCAAATTTACATCCTGACAAGATTCTGTATAGGCATTTCTGAGGAGAGCAATTTGGGTGTACATGCATGTTTTATCAAATATGTGTATCCACACACATATAATCCCAACTTTGGAGCAAGTGTAAATTTGGGATGTGAGGATTTGTACACTACTGGGGCTGGTTCTAGGAGCCTTTTTTATAAAGGCACATAGGTTCCTATTGTTGTCTTTAGGGATAAACATTGAATCCTTTTTTGATCATTGACATAGGTGCCTTTTTATATAAAGTTACCTCAAAATTAAATTGATGTAATCCGTGGGAAGGTGTGTGTGTTCTCCCTGTCTTCTGTCTGACTGACTTCTGGCTCCTGTTGAGGTGAGGGAGGGGGATTAATTTCCAGTTGCCGAATTCTTACATGCTTTTTATTTTCCCACTTTTAGTTCAGGTGGTGTTGAAATGTTCAATGCAGATGGGAGAATCAAAGTATCCAATACTCTGGAGAGTAGACTGGATCTTATAGCCCAACAGGTGAGTGGATTTAAAATGAAAATTGGACCTGGGTTCCAATTCTAAGGCTTTGCTGGTCCTTGTTCACTATTTTTGTTGGTTGGATGAGGGTTGAAGTTATTGAAGGATGCTATGTGTTAGCGAGGGGAGGGGGGAAGGCTTACCTTCTCATACATTTCAGACTGCAAACAAAATATTTTTATCCCCCAAAAAATGGATAGAAGTGGTCGATTTTTATACAAACAAGTTATGTTCAAGGAGACTGGACAGAAGGTTTAATCTGATTTTTACAAGTAATAAAATGTGCTTCTCTTCCAGGATGCTGAAACTTTTTACTACGTTATGGTGCTCATTTTGAAAGCACATAGACTTATAAAGTTACTTGGAAGGACATTTTTGATATGACATCTAAGTCTGACTTAGGTTATTTTGCTCAAAACGTCCAGAATCCTAATAGCAAATATAGCCATTTTAGAAATGGCAAAACGTCTGTCTTTTTTCTTTTTTTGAAAATGGCCACTTGCTAGATGTTTTTCTGATCTGTGCATTTAACTTTTTGGTCCATTAAAAAAAAAAAAAAAACCTGTCCAAGTGAAAAATGCACAAAATCAAGCCATTGAGATGTAGGAGGAGCCAGCATTCTTAGTAGACTGGCCACATACACATCCCAGGAGAGCAGTGGAGTACCCTAGGGGGCACTGCAGTGGACTTCACCTAAAAGCTCCCAGGTACTCATCTCACCATTGCTCCTTTATGTTGTATGGTGAACCTTCCAAAAACCTATTGTACCCAACTCTACACCACTACAATAACCCTTATGGCTGCAGGTGTCGCCTATATGTGGGTACAGTAGGTTTTAGTGGGTTTTGGAGGGCTTACACTTTCCAGCACAAGTGTAACAGTTAAGAGTGGAGTATGGGCCTGGGTCTCCTCCACAGAGCACTGCACTGACCACTAGGCTACGCTTGCTGCTGTAATAGGACTGGCTATAACATCTGAGGCTGGTATGTACTGTTTCTTTTTCATCTTTGAGGGGTGGGAGGGGGTCAGTGACCACTGGGGGAGTAAGAGGAGGACATTCCTTTATTCCTCCAGTTGTTATCTGGTCACTTAGTGCATTTTTGTTGTGGCTTAGTTATTATTACAACAGGGCTAGCTCAAAATGTCCTGGACATTTTCGTTTTGTTCCATTACTGAAAATTGTCTATGTCTTGGGAACACCCAAATCCTGCCCTTAACACGCCCACTTGAGTTTTGGATGCACTGCAGACAAACTGCATAGAAAAATGTATGGAAACTGGGTTTCGAAAATACTGATTTGGACATTTTTGGTGAGAAAAACATCCAAATGCTGTTTTGTGCCACTTTTTAGACATTTTTCTCTTTTGAAAGTGAGGCCTATAGTAACCTATATAACTTTATAAGTCTGTGATTTGAAAATGAGCCTGTCTTTCATGTTTAACTTTTACCTGATTGGATTCACCTCTGATCCCATTCAGAGACCTGGTCACCCCCCCCCCCCCCTTTCGTTGGCTGGTGTTTGTGGTATGTGCAGAAATCTCACATGCCACCAAACTAGCTCTTGAATTTGGAGTAACATGTCTAAAAGGCATGGAATATGAGGCATTCACTTTGTTTTCTTCTTACTTTTTATCTGACTCTTGTTTGTCCTTTTCTTTACAAAGAATTGATCGTCTTTATATTATGCAGTATTTCAAAAGTACATGACCTTCATATTAAAAGTTCCTATCTAACAAATCCATGTTTTAGTAAATCCTCTAACAGTAAAATCTTTAAACACTCTGAATGACTTCCCTTGAGCCTCTGGGAGAAACCATACAGGAAAATGTCCACAGTGACCTAAGCGCTCCGCAGGAGGTTGGTTCATTTGACATGTGGTGCAGTTTGTGACCACACAGCACTATAGACCAAAAGGATCTTTCTTCATATAAGATCGGTTGTAATCTCGATTTTTATAAGAGGACTGTTCCCAGGGTTTAGCGATATTACTTTAGGACATTTAAAGTGGTTCCCCAGTATCTGCAAAATGGCCCTTTAGAAAGGCATCCAGTTATTAAGGGGGTGCACAGCGTTAGAAAAATATCAAATTGGTCGAACTCCAAACTGATTCTTGTTTCCCATTCTTCTCTGTCCCCCACCGAGCCAGCAGGAGGGCAGCAGTGGTTCATCATCTCTTGTAGCTGCCTGTACTATGCACGCATGTGATTCAAGTCTTGCTCCTTGCCAGCAGGTCCCATGAGAATAATTTGAGATGAACAGGGCACAATGCCATGATCTGAGAGTGGATTTGTAGTATCTAGACGAGGTTTGAAGTATAGCAGGTGCCACACTCCTCCTGAAGGCTGGAAAGGAGTGGGTGAAAGAGAGCGAAGACCATGTCCAACTCCTATGCAAGCTGTCTTTTTCTATGCCAGTCCTGCAGAAAAAAGGCAAGGGAGTCCTGTTTCTGCTGATCCCTGCTTTTTGCACTCCTTCCTGTTCATAATTATTACCAAATATGCAAATACAGAGATTTATAACTGGATAGAGTGGTATTGCTGGATCTTAACTAGACGGGCAATGCCCCCTCATGGTATTATATGTTTTTCTGTTTGGCCTTTCAAAGGTATCGCATCTTAAAGGGAAATAGCTCACACAGCGGTTGTTTCTCTCTCCAAAATATTTCCTTGTGTCTCTTTTGTAATTGGTGTTTTGGCTCTTATACTAACGCCCTTTTTAGATTGCTGAGAATTCAGCTGGCTAAACAGTTTGGGTTATAAGCTTGCAAAGAGAGAATTTTCCTTTTTGGCTTGCAAAGAATGGAATGGGAGGTGAGGGGAGAATTTCAATCTTGTTTGTTTTCTGCTATCCTGTGTGATTTGTCTAATGAGTCAGTGTGGAAGTGCCCAGAGAAAATCTCAAGTCTGTGATGGGTATCTCATGCAGTTCAATTACACCCCCTTTTCTCAAGGGAACAAGAAGATATTTTTCATAGTACTATTCCTCATTTGATCTTCTGAGCAAAACAGACTTGTTGAAATAGTCGCAGTGCTGGAAGCTCCTGGAATTAAGGTCACGACAGATGCACTGAAGCCTGGGTGTGACTTTAGCAACACTGTTAGAGTAGCCATAACCTAAAGTCCTTGGCGATGACTGAAAACAAGCAGATCCCATTGGTATTGGAGGCTTTTTTGAAGGATTCGTCATCTCATGCTGTGACTTTTTCCTGGACTCCATTATACTGACCCAAATTCCATTAATTTACAGCCTCTTCAGGACTGTTTTGCAATCAGTGGCACAGTGGTTAAAAGGGCACCAACTGGTTTTAAATCCAGAAAAAAACAGTTATTTGCTGGATTTCTGGCTCATTGTATCCCCCAAATGTTACCCCTCTTCTTTTTCACAGATCTGTTACTCCTGTTCCCTCTTTCAGGTATCTGGGAATCATCATTGATTTGTCATTATCTTATCTTTCACCCCTCAGATCTCTCAAGTAGTGAAAACAGGAATTGTTTTTTTCCTTCGTAGATTGAGATCGATCTGTAATTTGCTTAGTTTTGATGCTCTTTGTTCCTTGTTCTATGCTTTTCTTCATTCAAGATATGATTACTGAAACATTTATGCAGGGATTCCTAGATATAATCTTAAACGTCTGCAGACTTTGCAAAACACCACAGCCCGCATTCTTTGTGAGGCTAGCCATTATGATTGTGCCTCTCCATTGTTTCAGCAGCTTCACTGGTTACCTATTGATTTTAGAATTAAGTTCAAAATTCTCACATTGAGTGCCCCCTGGTGTCTGTACTTTTTAAAGAGTGTATGGTAACTTAGAGTGCAGACTGAGCTGAAAAAAAAATTTTTTTTTTCTTCTCTCCCACCAGATGATGCCAGATATCAGAGGAGCCTTGTTTGGTGCCAATGCAAACAGAAAGTTCCTGGACTAAGATTTTCAGAGGGGAGACACAAAGAAATCGCTACTCCCACTGCTGCTGGAATGGTGACTGGGGGTCCACCTGGAAAGACAGCCAAGTGTGTGTGGAATGTTATTTAAGAAACAAAACCTCATTTGTAATGTGTTAATTTATGTACACTGCAAGGAAAGCATTTCCATCGGGCCTGATTTTAAGAATTTTTGTAGTCCTTGTGAAGCTGTACAGATTATGTTGTATGCCAAGCTGCCTCTCTTGGAAAGTGTACTGTATTCCACAGCTTGCCCAACAGTTGTAAAGAAATTTCAGTTTATGTCACAGTGATCAGAAATAGGGAGGGGAGGGAGACGTCTCACTTGTGTTCATGCTTTTCCTTTGGCACCATTTTGGAATTTTAATCTACTGCCTTTTTGAGATCTTGTTAGAGAGCGTGCTTTTCTCTGCCTTGAACTTAATCTGTATAAAAGATTTAATAATCTGTATATGTGGTTAAATGAGGTTCAAAAAAAAAGCTTGTTTATCTGTCATGCCATGGGCATTCAATTATTTATTATAATAAAAGCTGTGTTTGATTGCCCCTATGTCTCTGATGTCTTGAGAATTCAGTGGCCAGATCAATATACTGCTAAAGGTTGATGATCTTCCCATGTACTGATGAAAAGATGTTCGGTGACTACATAGTGGTGAACCACTGAGGACTAGTGCTATAAGATAGGAAAAACTATTCCAAATCTTTAATTAGTGCTGGTAGCAGAGTTGCAAAAAATGCAAACTTAAGAAACAAGAGTACTATGCTCCTTATATAAGACAGGATTTTTTTAGATTCCAAAAGGTTTTAATGAAAATCTTCCTTCAGCAGAAGAATTGGCATTATATTTTTGGGATAAAATATCTTAAGATAAGACAAGGTTTACCACCTATAAATAATGAATTGGAGGATTTTTCTATTAGAATCATCTGTAGAAGAGAAAGGTATGATAGCTGATAGATGCTGGTCTTCTTTTAAAAGGCCTTCCTTTGCAATAGTTAAATCATGTTTGCAGACATATTCGTCAGCTTCTTGTTTGCTGAATGGCTGAACTAGTTATTTGTTGAAGGAAGCCCCTACTGAATTTATGATGATGTTCACACAATTTGTGCAACTAATGTTATCACAAAGATTATTTCCAGTTGATGAGGTAGAATCCTGCTTATCCCAGTTCTGAAAAACTCGGCAGGAAACAGAAGTGATGTGACAAACTAGACCAGTGGCCTCTATTCCTTTGATGGTTAAGGTTATGGAAGCCTTAGTAGCATCTCAGCTTGTGGAATTTTTAAATGATTATTCCATTTTACATGAGTCTTAATTGGGATTTAGATCTGGTTATAGCAATGAAATGGTGTTGGCCACTTTGACATCTGAATTTCAAAAATACGTTTTGCAATTTGATATGTCTAGTGCTTTTGATATAGTTGACCACAGGGTGCAGTTAAAATTATTACACTCATTAGGTATTAGGGAATGTTCTCAAGCATGGGGTGGAGGAGTGGCGCTGTATGTGACAGACAATATCAGAGCGGCTGAAATGCAGGGGATGTGGGGAGAGGAAGAGGATCGACCTGGAAAGAGAAGATAACCTGGGGTTATCTACAGACCTCTGGCACAAACGGAGAAGCTAGACAAGGATCTGATAGAAGATATTCAAAAGATTGGTATGTTGTAGTTTGGCCTCTTGTCAGCTCCTAGGGTTTTCACCAAGTGTCTAGCAGTAATCGCAGCGTCGCAATGCATCCTAGGAGTCCATGTGTTTCCCTACCTGGATGATTGACTGGTAAATAGCATGTTGAAGGACGGTGCTCAGGAATCCATGCGGAGAACTATTCGGGTGCTGGAGTTACTAGGGTTCATTTTAAACTACCCCAAGTCCCATCTACTCCTGGTTCAATTAGGCTCATGCTTGCTGTGTGTATCCAGCAGGGCTCCAATGAATTCTATCTCCCTGTGCCAAAGGCAGACATTCTAGTCACACTCACCACTCTGGTTTGGGCCAGCCAGCAGGTCACAGCTCGGCAGATGTTGAGGTTGCAAGGCCACATTGCCTCCATGCTGCATTTCACACCCATGGTACGTCTTCACATGAGAATGGCCCAGTGGACTCTAACTTCCCAGTGGTGTCAAGTCTCCAGGAATCTAGTGGGTGTCATTCAAGTGACACTGAAGTTGGTTCAGTCCTTTCTCTGGTGGTTAATTTGATCCAATTTGCCTGTTGGACTTCTATTCCAAATTGCTTGGCCTCAAAGTGCTGACGACTGATGCACCCCGCCTGGGGTGGGGAGCTCACGTAGATGGGCTTCACACCCAAGGTGCTTGGTCAGCTCAGGAATTGGAGCTTTAGATCAACCTCCTGGTGCTATGGGCAATCTGGAACACTCTAAAGGCTTTCAGAGATTGTCTGTTTAACCAAATTGTATTAATTCAAATGGACAATTAGGTTGCAATGTATTACACTAAGAAGCAGGGGGGTATCAGATCATACCCTCTGTGTCAGGATGTGGCACTAGGCTGTCCAACACAGGATAGTTCTCAGGGCCATATAGCTGGTGGGCAAATCCAACACCCTGGCCAACAGACTGAGCAGGGTCATGCACCACACAATCACTTAGTACGAGTGTTACCTGCAAGATCTTCCAAGTATGGAGCACCCCTTCGGTGGATCTCTTTGCACTCCACTCAACCACAAAGTCCCTCAGTACTGTTCTAGTCAGGGCACATGACAGACTAGTGTCGGATGCCTTCCTCCTTAATTGGGGGAATGGTCTTTTTTTTTATTTGCAAAAACGTTTTATTAATAAATCAAGGTAACAATATCTGGGAGACATAATCTCCTATACATTTCCAAAACATCAACATTCAGGCAGTGCCAACATCCAATTTTCCCCCCCTTTAACCCTTATCCCCCCACCCTCCTCACCCTTCCCCCCCCTATCCAACCCCCCCTCTTCTCGCACCATTAATCTATGTCGCCCGTCTCCCTTCTTCCCCTCCCAGAACCCCTTCGAATTGCAACCATTCTTCTGCATTTGGGTTATATTTTCCCCTGCGTCTGAATGGTCTTCTTCTATCTGTATATCTTCCCATCCCTCTTGTGGAGAAGACTTTGCTGAAACTCAAGCAAGACCAGGGAACCATGATTCTGATCGCTCCTTACTGGCTCAGGCAGATCTGGTTCCTTTTTCTTCTGAAGAACCTTGGAGATTGGAGTGTTTTGCAGCTCTTATCACACAAAACAAGGGATCTCTTCTGCACCCCAATCTCCAGTCCCTGGCCCTCACAGCCTGGATGTTGAGAGCTTAGAATTTGCTTCCTTGCATCTTCTGGAGAGTATCTCCAAGGTCTTGCTGGCTTCCAAGAAAGATTCCACCAAGAGGTGTTACTCTTTCAAATTGAGGTTTGCTGTCTAGTGTGAGAGCAGGGCCCTAGATCCTATTTCTTGCCGTACACAGACCCTGCTTGAATACCTTCTACACCTCTCCAAATCTGGTCTTGACCAATTCTGTAGGGTTTCACCTTAGTGCAATTAGTACTTACCTTCACCGTGTAGAAGGCCTCTAGTTGTTTGCTTCATGTGAGACTTGCTGTTGTCGAAGCCCTCTCTCAAACCTCCACCTGTGTCATGGCTCCTTTTCGAGCTGCTGGATTCCTATCATCTGAAGTACTTGACCTGGAAGGTCATTTTCTTGGTGGTTGTTACTTCAGCTCACAGAGTCAGTGAGCTTCAGGCCCTACTAGTGGATCCACCTTAAACTAAATTTCATCATAACAGAGTAGTTCTCCCCCATCCTGTTGGGATCAAAAGAAATGAGGGTTGCCATCAGGAAATGCAGAATCTCCAGTTGACTAGCAGATTGCATTTCCTTTACTTAACACCCAAGCTGGGCTGACTCTTGAGGGTCATGTCAAGGCTTATAATGTCAGAGCCCTAGCTGCATCAGTAGCCCACTTACGGTCAGCCTCTATAGAAGAAATTTGCAAGGCTGCAATGTGGTCTTCAGTCCACACATTCACATCTCATTATTGCCAACAGTATGATACCCGACGAGATGGTCGGTTTCTACAGGCAGTTATGCAGAATTTGTTTGGCTCCTAGAATCCAACTCCACCCTCCTAGACCTGTATTGTTCTGTTCCAGGCTTCAATCTCATGCAGTATGTATATAGTTTCACATTAATTTATTTTTTGATCCTTCTGTTGCAGGATCCTATTGTCCTACTGTTTTCAGTGAGCCTGGTAGCTAGGAATTCCCACATGTGAGAATATGGCCTGCTTGTCGTCAGAGAAAGCAGGGATACTTACCTGTAGCAGATATTGTCCAAGGACAGCAGGCCATTCATTATCACATACCTTTCTACCTCCCCTTGGAGTTGTCTCCTGTCCTGATAGCTGTACTGTTGAACTGCTGGTCCCACATTCTTGCGGCGGGTGAGAAGGCACTTGCACATACACAGTCTTCAGCTGTAGTATGCTATTTCAAGCGTTCCGTGCCAGGCGACATGGATGACATCACCCACATGTGAGAATGAATGGCCTGACCTCGGAGAGCTGGAGAAAACCAGGAAAGGGTTGGGAACACTAGGGAATAAAGGGACATAAGAAGTGAGCTGGAGGAAATGGGTGTGGAAAGCACTGAGGACTCCAGGGCTTAAGGGGGAATGTGCAGAAGAGTATCAGGTGCGTTCCCACCAAGACAGTTCCCCCTGGGGCAATTCTCACCAAAGATGCCTCCCCCCAGTCATTTTCCACCCACCCTAGCCTTTTTTTTTTTTTTTTTTTACTGACCATATTTCCTTTCGTGTATCTGGTCCTTTTTGTTTTTTTTACTGCGTCTGGAACAAGGAGGTTAGAGCAGCATATGCATATATACACAGAGGACGTATAATAACGGAATGTTTTTCGTAAGTAGACTAGTAATTTGTTATAAATCGTAATCAGTGTATCATTTTGAGGGGCTGAATTAGGTTGAAACCTAGCGTGTGGGGGGGGGGGGGGCATTGCTCCCCAACATGAACTGCAGTTTGTATTTATCTATTTATGACATTTAGATCCCAGATTGAACATGAATTAGGTTGAAACCTAGCTTGGTGGGGTGTAGAGGGGCATTGCTGCCCCCCTCCCACACAAACTGCATGTCTGGAAGGAGAAAGGGATGTGTAAAAGATAATGGGGGGGGGGGGTGTGAGGGGGTACCGGCCCCTCCAAAAAATCTGGAAGAGAAAAGAGATTATTTGTTCTAGTATGTTTTGTATTTTTTGGGTTAGGGGTGGAAATTGTCCTCCCTGGTTTGGTGGGAATTGTCCAGGTGGGAACTGAACTAGAACCGTGCAGAAGACATGATGAGCTGGAGAAGATGGGTGTAGGGGGTTGGGAGGGGTGAAAAGCTGGGGGGACATGCAGGAGAGGAGACGGGGGTAGGGGTGTGTGAGCTGGAGGAAACAGGGGTGAGGAAAGCACTGAGAACTCCAGCGCTTAAGGGGGATGTGCAGAAGACAAGATGAGCTGGAGAAGATGGGGGTAAGGGGTAGGGAGGTGAAAAGCTGGGGATACATGCAGGAGAGGAGATTGGGGTAGGGCTGTGTGAGGTGGGAGAAGCAAAGAGGACACTGGGGGTAAGGGAATGTGCAGGAGAGATCAGCTGGAGTAGGGGGGGATGCTGGAGATAACAAAGGGTATGGAGAAATTTTGTGGGAGGAAGATGACCTGGGGGAGACTGGGTAAAGGGACAGAAAAGAACTGTGGAGAAGATGAGCTAAGAGAATATGGAAGGGGGAAGAAGTGAGTTACTGAGGGAGGATGACGGTATGTTCGTGGGTAGGAGAGTGTGTGATGTACTATCATGATCTGGGCTGCTGGATTTCACATATTGTTCCTTGGTAATCTGCAGAGCCCATGAGGAATTTCAGTAGTACCAATTTTTTAAATATGTTTCCAATTGCTGACATTTGTAGCAACAACTATTAACACTGCTGTGTTGCCACAAGTATTGGCAGGTGCAAGAACTTGGCACTGCCTGCAGCTAAGAGCTCTCCTTGAAAGCCAGAAGCTGTACTATTAATGCACTCCTGGAGAAAATCTGCACCAAAAACTTGAAAACTGTGAGTCTTTGACTAAGAACTCTGTTTAGAAGTTTAAATTAATTACTGCTCAGAGACTAGCTATACTTTGTAAGTTTTGGCAAGTACAGTATGCAGAATGTTAAAATATTGTGTGCAGAATTATCAATTTGTTTTGCACAGAATTCTTCCAGGAGTAATAATTTTGTTCTAGTTGTATTAAGACCTCCATAGTATCCCTTATTTGTCCCGTCTGTCTTGATTCAGATTGTAAGATCTTTTGAGCAGGGACTGTCTTTCTTCATGTTAAATTGTGAAGCGCTGCGTACGACTGGTAGCGCTTTAAATGATTTATAGTAGTAGTAGTAGTATAGTAATACACCTAGAGCTGAAAAGTCTATGAAAGAGGACAACACAGTGTAGTCTTGGCTGTGAACTGCTTCTACATTCTCAGCTTGTCCAGTGACAGCTTACTTGCATTATTTGATTTGTTTTCCTCAGAGGCATCAGTTTTAATCAGGGAGGATGTTTCTCCGCCAATTCAACATACTTTCAAAATTTGGGATTCCATGAGTTCTGTTGTGGATTTTCAGTTTTCCCGTTATACTCCAATTTGTTGTAACCTGGAATTTTTTCCTGGGGTGGTTCCCTCTATAGATTATGGGAGTAAAAAGTCTTGTGCTGATGGGGGGCAAATAAATATATGATGAGGACAAATTGATCGCCATCTCAGATTTGGCTAGGGATTATGGTCTTACGCCTTCCCATCAATATTCTTATTTGCAGCTTACTCAATTATTAACTTCCACAAGGTTTTGTCCACATTTGATGGGGGAGTATACCTTCTTAGAGGAGGTTTGTGAGGATTTTTGGTCTACAAAATTGTTAGTGAGTACTCTCTGTGGTCATCTTAGAGATCTTCGGGCTCCTGAATTACAGCATAGGCATATATGGGAATTTGGGGGGGAGGGCCACTTACTCTCCAGAGGAGTGGGACCTTATGGAGACGTCATTGGCAAAGATAGCAATTGCTTCTAATGTTAAAGAGAATAATGTTAAAATAGACCGTTGATATTTAACCCCCGATTGTCTTCAATAATGGTTTCCTTGCTTTTCAGCATTGTGTTGGAGAGTATGGGGACAGATGCACTATGGGTGACATTTGGTGGTCTTGTCAGAAGGCCCAGGTTTTTTGGAATACCATTCATTTTCAGATAAAGTGAATAACTGGTTTAACAATTCATTGGGATCCTGGGATTTATCTCCTTAACAGAGCTATTCCTGTAAGAATCAGACTCTTCTAGTTCGACATCTGTTGCATGCAGCCAACCTTACTTTGGCCTCAGAGTGGAAAAGTCCCACTGTTCCTTTGCTATCTAAATGGAGGACCAGACTCTATAACATATACAGACTGGAAAAGTTAACAGCTATATGATGTAATAATCTTGCTACTTGGATTAGAATTTGGGGTTCTGTAAGTAATTTAAATTTTGTGGGTGATTAAGTTCTATCTATGATCCTTTGTGTTTTATTTATATTATTGTTGGTTGTGTGGACACTTCTGGGTGTCCTTGTTTCAAGATTATAGTTTTGTCCATATTCTTCCATTCCCCCCCCCCCCCCACACTTCTTGGAGGGGGGTTGAATAAAATTTTTTCTATAAAATTAGGAGGTTTTTTGTATATTAGAGAACAAGCTATGCTTTCTTGGGAGCCTTGTTATTTTGTTGCTATTGAATGTTGGCCTTTTCTTTGTTGTGTAATTTTGTCTAGATCAGTGCTATTACTGGAGATAGCAAAGAAGCACTGAGGATTGCAAAGAGAATGGAAGGGGGGAGAAAGGGCGAGAGAAGAAAGGTCCCATGATTCTGGTAGAAGGCTGTCTTTTTAAGTACATAATATGCACGGTATATTTGTGGGCACGTTATATCAGGTTTTTTTTTTAAATTGAACAGTAGCTTCTGGATGTTGTACAGCTGTGTGCACTATATGCGTAAAAATACAATAGTTTCACATCATTATTTCAAGCAGGCTTTGCCAGGAGAAATGATGGAACAAAGAACCAAGGCTTCTGTGAGCTTTAGCAACACTAAAGGAAGGCATTTTGGGAAAGCACATGCTGCAGAGGTCAGAAGGACCCTTTTTTACATTTATGTGTAGTTCACACCTTTTTTTTTTCATTGGACCCCATGGGGGCTTACAATCTAAGGGCTAGTTTTACTAACCTGCATTATTGTTCACTTATCGCGTTAATGTGATCAAATTATTGGTAAATAGGCCTTAATGTCAATGTTCAATGTATTGTTTATATACCCTCATGGGTTTATTGCGGTTTACAAGTAAAAACAAAGTGGAATTAGGAAAGCGAAACACATAATGAAAAAAAGTAACTGAAAAGAGAAATCAATTATCAAATAAGAAAGCTTACAACTTTTTTTTTTCGAAAGACCAGATATGAAACTTATAGCCTCACAGAAGAGGGTAAAATGTTCAACAGGGAAACAACAGAAGAAAATAAAATATTAAAAATTCTTAACAAGCAAATGTCTCTAGGGCTAGAAGGACAGAAAAATAAGTGCCTGTAGTCGGGATGAATGACTAAATAAAAAGTCTCTAAAGCCACTAACCAACGATTTTGAGGTGAGGCCTTAGTGACATAAAATGGGGCTTATGTTGATGCATTAATATAAGTTAGGTACAAATTTAGGATTGGATTTACTAAGGCGATAAGTATAGTGGATAGGGCGATTGTTCCAGGAAGCTGTTCTCAAAGAGGTTCTATGCTATCTAGTTTCTTCCTAACCTGCCTTATCTACCAGCTAATCTGTTCTTTGCGTTGGCTGGCGCCTTCTGTGAGGTAGGGCCTGTGGATGGGTGGTCATCAGACCGCCATACTCTACTACCTTAAAAACTCTCTTCCTTAATCAAACAATTACTGGAATGACTGAGTGTGTAAAATCACAGTTTGTAATGTCAGAATGGAACTTAAGCAAGTTACAGAGGTTTTTATTTAAAAAAATTATATTCTATATATTGAAAACATACAGAAGCAATTCAGTGGGGTAGCCAAAAGCAATTTTTTTTTTTTTTTTTTTTTTTGGGGGGGGGGGGCATTTTAACAGGGTAGGATACTAGGCCAACCCCTCCCCACCAGATAAAAAGGGCAGAGCGCATCCTGAGTTGGAACAGTGCAGTTGTCAGCTGCAACACTTTGAACTGTTGCTGCTAGCACCATGAGCATGCTCATTTTTCACAAGAAAACGTCCTGCAAGCCTGCCAGTACTCAATGTCTTTGTAGTGGTGGTATCAGAAGCTCAAAGTGCTACTGCTGACTCATGCCACACTATACATTTCTTCAGTTAGCAGGGCTGCCTGGCTACTTGGTGAGCCTGAGACAGAAGTGGAGGGGCCCAGGTCCACCTATGGGTACATTCCTCAAGCAGATATACATATATCCCTACTGTGTTTTAAAATAATATTATGGAAAACCCAGTAATTTTTAAGCAAGTTGTAAACACTTCACAGATAAGCACTGGTCAAGGGTTCCCTTATATGCAGGGCTTGCATAGTGGCTGTACTGTGGGCAACCCATGCAGATACCTGACTTTGATTCCAAGTTTAAAATGTTGATTAGGAGATTTGCTTAAAATATCAGTGCTAGAATAATATAGAGATTTGTGGTGGTTGCAAACTTCTTGTGGCTTTTAGGTGAATTTAGGCATATCGCTAAAAAGCTAGCATGGAAGGAGAAGAAACACTGGCCCCCTACTTCCCTCTTCAGTCAGCACTAGCACTGCAGAAAGAACCAATGCTTATATTTATGCTCCCCAGGCTGCTTTGTCTTCTTTCCACAGTGCGTGGTTCCTGTTCACAGAGGAAGTATGTGTGGCAGTGTGGGTACCATGAACATCTCTGCAATCACGCCACAAAAGAGAAGCTGCAGTCAGGACTCTACCAAATGTAGACCCAGCATTCAGCCCTGGCTACTCCAGGAAGCAGGTATAGAAAAAAGTGGGATGTTTGACCACGGAAATATACAAGACCTGGAGAGATGGATCTTAAAAATACTTATTGATGAAAAAAAGACTTGACACAACTGTACAAAAACATATTTGAAAACATATATAAATTAGTTTTTATTTTGCAATATTTTATATTGTTTTAGCTTTTTAGCATTTGATTCTCCGATTACATATGGTTTGTTTTTATTTAACGTTTATTTGTACATATGTGTTTTGTACACTCCTGATGCAGGCCTAACGGCCGAAACACAACGGTTGTGTCGAGTCTTTTTTTCATCAATAAACAAGTATTTTTCTCCAGGTCTTGTATTTCCGTGGTCAAACATCCCACTTTCTTCCATACCTGTGTTCTCCCGTGGGGCGTTCCAGTTCTCCGCTGAACAGGAAGTAGTCACCTAATGGCTGAAGTTGCTGATGTATATGAACGAAAGTATACTAATAACACTACACACAGGTCCCAATCTAACCGAAAACTTGCCTTCAAGGCAGGCAGGTGCTAGCAAAGGTGAATGTGACTTTTAGCAAATCAACAGTAAGGAAGAAGGTTTTGTTTTCTGGGTAATTAACTATCTTCAGTAAAATAAAGCATGTTAGGATGGACTTTAGGGACTAACTACATCACATGTTCATGAACAAATTTGCTAAAGGAAGACGAGGGGAAGTGTGCATGGGACTGGTTACTGCTGCTGTATGTATATTCAAGCAAACTGAATTACAAAAGCAGGAATGTTTTTTCCCCCCCAAATCTGTGATTGATAAATTCTGAGTTCACTGGCAGAGTGAAAGACTTGCTTTTGGTTTCTGATCCAAATTAGTCATTATGGAATAAGTCTTAAGATGTATTCTCCAATTCCAATGAAGTAGACTGCTTGTGCTATTCCAAACAGGGGAGCTATTACCAGTGCACGGCAGCCAGCCCCCTTCATGAATGCATAGGCCCCTTCATTTTGCCAAATTTTTCTGCATACAAAAAGAGAAATTAAATTAAATTGGCATAAATCAGTTTGACAAACAAAATGAGTGTTTTTGTTAGGAATCAAACTACTTATAAGTTCCTTTTAAAATTTTACACCTTTCTCCAGTGGTTGTATTGGTCCAACAGAAATCCTATTTTGGCGAAGGACTGGAGGTAAAAACACTCTCTGAATGCAAACCCTCCAATACCAGTTTTGGCACCAGGCTTCATTTGTGCTTTTATCAAAGACTGGACTTCAAATCAAAACAAATATAATAGGACTTATAATGAAGTGGAGGAGTAACCTAATGGTTAGAGCAGCAGGCTGAGAAAGTGAAGTTGCTTACCTGTAATAGGGGTTCTCTGTAGACAACAGGGAATTGTAGCCACATTCTGAGATGACACCATCTGACGAAACTGTGGGTGCTGGTACAGTTCCTGTGCTGCCTCGGTCTCTCCTCCCTTCCTCTCAGTCCATAACAGCGCTCAAGTGCAAGGATTGGTTGAGTAGAGTGTTAGATGTTGATATTCCTCTCCTTTTTTTTTTTTTTTTTGAGGGGACAAGGAAGGGTGAGTGTTGCTGCATTTCCCTGTTGTCTACAGAGACCCCCACACAAGTAAGCAATCACTTTCTCTGTAGACCTGATGTCTATGGAGTAAATGCAGGCACCCTCTGAGGTGAGTCCATAGCTGAGGGCCACTCTGATTTTTATTTAACTTAGTGGCCCAGGAGTATATAGTGGGCTGCCTTTCAGTATGACTGCTGCTGGCCTGCAGGGCCAAAGACTTGCTGTTTCAAAAGGTACCGCTAGGGTGCGGGCAAGGGAGGGAGCGGGAGCCGCGGGTGTTTATTCTTTTGGTTGTTTGCTGTTTTCTATTTCAATGGTATTGGTTTGTTGTTCAGAATAGTGTTAAAAAAGAAACCAGTTTCTTTGCATTTGGCAGTGCCACTATAGGATGGAGAGACGGTTTGGGGATCTTCATTTGGTTTTAGTACAAAACTAGTAAAAAAAAAAAAAAAAAGCCCGTTTCTGAGAAAATGAAACGGGCCCTAGCAAGATTTTCGTCGATTCTCCTGTCGCCACGCCCCTCCCCCCCAGAGTCTGTCACCGTTCCCCCCCTCCCGATGTCACTGCAGCCACTGCACCCCCCTTCCACCCCCACCCAGGTCGTCGCTACCGCCGCAGCTCCCCCCTCTACGTCCGGCCACCCACCCAACAGACCTGCCGAAACAGAAACAGATGATTTTAAGAAGCAAGACGGCACCGCAGGCAGCCAGCAGGCGTTGGCTGTACACTCTGAAGCCGCTCCTCCTCTTGCCTGTGACATCGGTGCGCTCCTCCGGGTTCCCCAGCAGGGGCATTGACGTCAGGCTAGAGAAGGCGCGGCTTCAGAGTGTACAGCCAATGCCTGCTGGCTGCCTGCGGTGCCGTCTTGCTTCTTAAAATCATCTGTTTCTGTTTCGGCAGGTCTGTTGGGTGGGTGGGCGTTCGGAGAGGGTGCAGCGGCGGCAGCGACGTCCTGGGTGGGTGTGGAAGGGGGGGTGCAGTGGCTGCGGAGTCATCGTGGGGGGTGGGGGATGGAGCGGTAACTGCCTCTGGGGGGGCGTGGCGGCAGGGGCGGGGAGAGAAGAATTGCGGGGTGGCTGGAGGAGGGTAGGACACTTGTGCAGGTCTGTTGGGTGGGTGGGTGGTTGGAGAGGGGGGACCGGTACTGGGTGTTGTGACTTGAGGGGGGGGGGCATTTTTGCAGGTTGTTTTTTTTTGTTTGTTTTTGTATCGGACGGGGGGGGGGGGGTAGCAGCAGTGAGCAGGGGGGGTGAGATGGAATTTGCTCAGTGTCAGTGCTCCGCCCTCGACATCATCACGTTGTGACGCGAGGGCGGGGCCAACACTCATGGGCGAATTTGGGTTTCACCACCTTGCAGTTAGAACGTTGGGAGTTGTGGAGGCTTCATAGAATGTTGGGGTTGTGAATTATGTCTGGATGGGGCGTGGCTGAGGGCGTGTCCATGAGTGAGAGTGAGTGGTGCTGCCAGCCTAGCCTACCAACAGTACAGGGCTTCAGTGTTTCCCTGCCACAGAGTGAGCTTCAGAACGTTGGAGGTGAGAATTATTTATATAGATACTGACTAGACTGGGACTGTACAGCACAGTTATAGGGTAGTCTAAAGTCAGAATTCCTCATTTTCTAGCTGCTAGTAGGAGGGCATACCCCTGCATCTGAAGTGGTCTGGAGGGATTAAAGGAATGAAAATTAGTAGGCAAGATGTAATTTCTCCTTTCTTTAATTACTGAGCAAGACTGGAATATGGGGTTGAGACTTTCAGGCATATTTTCAAAGCACTTAGCCTTCTAAACTTCCATAGGTATCTATGGAACTTTGGAAGGCTAAGTGCTTTGAAAATATACCTAAATGCTGTTAGGGATTTTGTGGATAAATTTAGTGTATGAGAATTCTAGCTGAAGTTGCTTTAGCTGAAACTTTTGAGGTGGATGTGGAGGAGAATTTGGAATAGGAGTTTGCATTTAGTGGGCTGCGGTCCCAGTGATGATACAGAGGAAAAAGGAGAGATGGCTGCAATGTGCAAGAACCATCTCTCTTTCTTCCTCTGTATCTTGCTTTGTGGTTATTGTCAGGCAGCACTATTATTTTCTGCTAGAGCTGTCCCCTTAAGCTGTGACAAGGACTGAGATGGTACTAGGGGAGAATGACATTGGGAATGTTGCCATGATGCTAGTGAAAAACAAAAATTAAAGTAAAAGCTGTGACTTACCAAATCTGTGGAGAAAAAGCAGTGGACTGTGAGAAATACTGACTAAACATAATAAAATACTACTGAGGAGGCTCAGAGGCTTGGGGAAGAACAACCACCAGAACTTATGGACATGCCGGAGTAAGGGGGAGAAGGGAGACTGAGGCAATGTGGGAATTCTCACACATGTTTAAAGAGGTCTTTTCAGACTTCTCTAAGCTGAAGAACTGTTCAGGACCAAAGGCTCTGTTGGATGATGACACCTCAAAGAGTGCCTGTATTTTCCTGGAGAACTGGAACAAATTCTACTGTTACTCCTTGTGATCATGAACAAGTCACATATCCCTTAGGTATAACCTAGATTGTAAGCCCTAGGTGGACAGAAAAATACCTACTGTACTTGAATGTAACTTTCACTCAGTGTTTACTGAAGAAAGTGTGAGCTAAATATTCAATGTGTTCTTTTGCTATAACTTAGGTTATCAGACTGATAGAATATATATTTTTAATGGCTCTATGTACACCCCCCCCCCTCAAAAAGACTATATTATCATTAACGCATGGGATCTGATACCTGTTATTTATTCTGTACCTGGAATGGAATGGCAATAGCACACATGAAGATGAACCCTGTCTATGTTTACCTCAATGTATTTAGCTAACTAGAAGTGGGGGGGAGCAAGCCTGTGAGCTGCAGCAGTACTCTAGAGTATATCCTGCAAAGGTACCCTACAGTGCTGTCCCTCTATTGAGTGGATGGTGTCAAAAGGAATCAAGAAGCCTAAAAGCCTGTTTGTGTATAGGCTATTTCATAATTAAATATATAAATAACGTACACATATACAGTTCATAATAGAGTAACCTGTTCACTACAAACTGGCAGTTGGACTTTCTGACTTCTAATGAACAAACAGGTAATGAGCACAGAAGTTCATTATTCAGGTGCTGTGGTGACTGAAAGAAGTTAAATGCAGTTTTGGCATTTAACTTAATATATTTAGTGCCACTATTCAGCAACTGAATATTGCTGCTAAATGGATATTACTCAAGTTCACTCCACCCAAATCCAAGTTTCCAAGTTTATTTTGTACTTTCTATATCGCTGTACAGGCGTACCAGCTAAGCGGTTAACAATCTATATGTTAGGCAGGGAGTGTGAAGGGGAAGAAACAATACACAACATCCAGCCCCTTCTTAAATGGATAATATTGTTAATCGGTTGGATTTTTGACCTGATGCTATTGGTGTAAGGGCTCAAAAGCCATGGAAAGCCAGTTATATGTTCACTAACTTTTGTAGAGTTGGCTGATAACTGGTAAAAGAAATGGACTATCCTCTCTTACCTGGCACAATCAATAAGTCCGTTATATATGTCTTCACCCGTTCCTTTCTTCAAGGTTTGAATTCGGGTTTTCAGAACTAAAAACATAATCAGATTGTTGGCATGTGTTTCATATCCAGCTTTAATCTGCCTATCAAAAGTAATTCCATGGATTTTGCTGATTGGATTTCTTTGAACTACAGCCTCATCAATTTATGAGAAAATGAAATTTGCACCGGATTGAGACCTAATATTGATTTCATTTACACACATACCATGAAAGAGGAGAATAATACCCCATACAACTAAACTGAGCAAGGTTAAAAGATTTTCATTAAGCCAAGTGCATTAATCACACAGTTGTAGCATGTAATTATTTTTCACTTATTTACAGTAAAATTTATATGCCTCTTAGTATATGTACTTTTGCTTGAACTGGAGCCACTTTCTTTGAAATGCCAAGATCATTTTATCTATCTGGTCTTCCCACGGCTCCCGCTCCCTCCCTTGCCTGCACCCTAGCAGTACCTTTTGAAACAGCAAGTCTTCGGCCCTACAGGCCAGCAGCAGCCATACTGAAAGGCGGCCTGCCCCTTCTGATGCAACTTCCTGCTTTCAGAAGGGGAGGCCAGGTCAGAGGGAAGGCCTGATGATGTAGGCAGCCTTCCAGTACAGCTGCCACTGACCTGCAGGGCCAAAGACTTGCTGTATCAAAAGGTACTACTAGGGTGTGGGAAGGTCTGGGAGGCAAGGGAGCACATGATGCATTAACAGCAATTAACATGCAGTGCTAGAAAATATGTAAGACTTGTTAAGTTACTGGATAATGTGGATGTTTGGTGTTTCGCTTATGTATGAATTCAAGACGTAGGTGGCATGTAATCAGAATCCTTCATTACAGCTGCGTCCTATCTGAGCCCTTCTAAAATGACATGTTAGCAGCAGCTAGATATTGAAGTACAGCTGCATTGTGCCCTGACCATGTTCTACAATATACAGTCAGCAACTTTCCTTTATGTTTTTCCACCAGCAGCAGCCCGTCCAGCTTCTTCCCAGTCTATCCTAACCTGCCAGCTAATCAATTGTTTGCTGGTCAGCTGGCACAAACAGCTTTCTTGTGTTGGCCAACTCTCTCGGAGACAGAGGCTGTGACTGGGAGATAACCATGATCACATCCTAGTGCACTGGAACCCTCTGTCCCTCCAGGGTCTTCAAGTTGCATCAGGATTCATCCTACCCCTCCCCCCCAGCTCTCAGCCCCCTCTCCTCCTGCATCCTCACCCACCACCTCAGCCCTGTCCCTGTTTGCTGCTGTTACAACATACTGGGAAGCAAGAGAAATAACTTCTGAAGTACTTGGTATTGTAGGGCTCACATAACCTGACAGCTGTGCTTCTGAAACAGCT
Organism: Microcaecilia unicolor; assembly: GCF_901765095.1. NCBI lineage: Eukaryota > Metazoa > Chordata > Amphibia > Gymnophiona > Siphonopidae > Microcaecilia > Microcaecilia unicolor. The sequence goes on from NC_044039.1 coordinate 39,381,775, forward strand.
CTACTCACCATCCATTGGTGTCACAGCGACAGCAGCCACACATCCTGCAGTGCAGCCTGACATCAAAGAGTGCACAAAGGATGCCTTCTTGTCAGGACTTTCCTGCCCCAGTTTGTTGATGTGGGCAAACAATGGGAAATAGAGAATGGAAAAGGGCACATCCCTGTTGGAAAGAGACCGAGGTAACCTGGATCAGACTCATTAGCTGCTGTAAGAACTTGGCATGTGGTTCATATGTAAAAACAGTGGTTAGGAAGGATATCTCCAAACTCTTGAGTAGGGAAAAGCACCTTTAGCCCCATCCCTGGCAACTGGCTACAAGGAAGAATTACCTGCAGCAATCTATAAGATGTATATAACTAATTAATCTGCTCCTTGGCCGTTAATGGTGTTAAATCTTTACAAGAACAGATTTAAAAAATCCACAGGAATGGGGAGGTACACAATAATAATAATAACTGACAAACCTGCCCAAAAAATATAACAATTGAAAATTATAATGTGATAGTGGTAACGCATTAGTAAGGGCTTACCTACCCCGAGAGCTAAACATGAATTTGCCACAATAATAGGCCATTCAATGTGCTCTCCTTATATCAAAGGAGCTTCCACTCAAGTGATAATAGTGTGTGTGAAAAAAAATATGTATAATGCAAACAGTTCACAATCCTTGTTAAATGTTCATATTAGATATCCTAAATAGCCCCAAAAGACAACCACAACAGCTGACAGAATGAGTAGAAAAAAGCACCAATAAAAAACGGATTTGTCAGTTGTTGTCGTTAATGGTATTAGCCACTGAAACTGCATTTTATCATAGAGTCTCTAATCAGGGGGGATTTTATGCATGACAGCATTCAATTGCATTTGTTGGCAAATAAATTTTACAACACTTTCATTGAATGCAGCCTCCAGCTTAGTGTAAGGCATGATATGCTATTACTTGCATCTTTCGGGTCCTCTTTTTTGAGATGCGGCAGCCAGAATTGAACACAATGTTCAAGGTGCGGTCGCACCATAGAGCGATACAAAGGCATTGTATCGCTTAATGCCTTTGTATCGCTCCATGGTGCGAGCGCACCTCGAATATTGTGTCCAATTCCGGTTGCCACATCTCAAAAAATATATAGTGGAATTAGAACAGGTACAAAGAAGGGCGACAAAAATGATAATGGGGATGGGACGACTTCCCTATGAGGAAAGGCTAAAGTGGCTAGGGCTCTTCAGCTTGGAGAAAAGGCAGCTGAGGGGAGATATGATAGAGGTCTATAAAATAATGAGTGGAGTTGAACGGGTAGATGTGAAGCGTCTGTTTACGCTTTCCAAAAATACTAGGACTAGAGGGCATGCGATGAAGCTACAATGTAGTAAATTTAAAATGAATCGGAGAAACTTTTTCTTCACTCAACGTGTAATTAAACTCTGGAATTCGTTGCCAGATAATGTGGTAAAGGCGGTTAGCTTAGCGGAGTTTTTAAAAGGTTTGGACGGCTTCCTAAAGGAAAAGTCCATAGACCATTATTAAATGGACTTGGGGAAAATCCACTATTTCTGGGAAAAGCAGTATAGAATGTTTTGTACTTTTTTGGGATCTTGCCAGGTATTTGTGACCTGGATTGGCTACTGTTGGAAACAGGATACTGGGCTTGATGGACCTTTGGTCTTTCCCAGTATGGCATGTATTTATCAATAGAAATCAAACAAAATACTTATGAAAGAGTTTTTCTGCTTTCATGTTCATTTGCAGGGTCTTTATTATGTCAATTGAAATGTGACGTATGTAGGAAACTTTGCAGGCTCAGACAAAAAAAATCGATTTCCCACGATGAGTAATGATTTACTTGGTACAGTCCTAGTGTCTCTGTCCCTCTCTCTGGCTGCTTGTTAGATGTTCATTGATGGAGACAATCTTCTCCTGTTGGTTTGAGGGAAGGTAAAGCATTACTTATTGAGCCACTAGTAAGAAATTAGTAAATCCATCTTACAGTGAAGGATATGCAGGGCCTGAAAACCAGACACTGGTGCTCATTTTCAAAGCAGATGGATGATCAAAATGCTCAAAAAAATGTCCTTCTGCTAAAAACGTACAAATCCTGATTTTGAAAAGTCATAATTCAGATGTTTCACACTGCACTTGGTCCAAATAGCAAGAGGGTGTGTTTTGGGCGGGACTACAGAGGACCCAAAAGTAGGATGTCCAACAGCGATTTTCAAATGGGAAGAAACGTCCATGTCTACAAAGTAGGCCGTTTTTATCTAGACCTGTTTAAGTCACGTCCAAGTTACAAAAAAGTGCTCTGATTAAGCAACTGACCACTGGAGGGATTAAGGCATGACCCCTCCTTAATTTCCCAGTGCTTGCTGTCCCCCTCCCTCTCCCCTGAAAGTGAAACCAGAAAACCAGGTTGTATGTAATCTGCAGGTATTATGGTCATTCTGAACAAAACAGCAAGTAGGTCATAGGAGTAGACTAGTGGTTAGTGAAGTGGACTGTGAACCAAGAGAGACAGGGTTAAATTCTACTGTAACTCAAATTTTTTTCCTGGGGCTCCCTGCAGGAACAAAAAAATACTATACCTAAAGATATAGGCCACCTGCAAGCTTGAAGGCTATTGAAGTGGTGTAAATTCAGGTACAGTAAGTATTTTTCTGTTCCTGAAGGGATTACATTTAAACAAAAAAAAAAAGTTACAGTGGGATTTAAACTGTAACTTTTGGTTTACAGCCCACTGCACTAACCACTAGGCTGCTCCTCTGACCTACTTGCTGCTTTGCTCAGAATGCCCATAATACCTGCAGCTGACATGCAAGGACTTCTGTGTGGCCCTTTTCATATAAATGCTGCCAGACAGACATCCTTGTGCCTTATTTCCCCGTTTATAATTTAAACATTTTAGTTTGTAAAATGGTTGTTCAGGATGGACGTCCCCAGGGTAAGGATGTCCTCACATATTTCAAACAGGAAATCTGTGAGGTGGACGGGTTTTTTTTGGACGTTATGAGCAGGACATCCCAATTCTGACTTGGATGTTCTTTTGAAAATGCCCCTCCATGTCGCTATCAACTGTAACCTTTCACGGTTTCTTTTCTCCAGCTTTCTCACTGTATACATGCCTCTCCCCTCTATATGGCTTCCTATCAAGTACCTTGTCTATTCAAAATCTTTATATTTGTCTTCAGATGGTCCACAGACTATTCCTCTCAGCCTTTAATCTTTCTGCTTTAATTTCCCACTACTGTCCCCTGTGATCTTTTTAGCACTCACTCAATTACAAATATGGTAAACTTAGGTAGAGAAAGAGAGAGCATAATTTACCCACAGATCAGAGTTTTCCAGTGCCAGCCAGGATAATGTAGCCACATTCTTGGAGTCATCCTCTGATGGCTGCCAATGACATGGAACTGCTCTCTTTAGCTTGGAGGCTTCTCAAAAGCACAGTAGGCATACACCCCTTTTCTTTTCCTGCACTAGTTACCTGCCCCTTTCTCCTTCAGTCTGATTTTTCCACTGGATCAGCCAGACACATTTTGTCCTCACACAACCAAAAACAGAGAGTGTTTGAAGCCTAGCCCTCAATGCAGCTTCCACGCAGCAAAGATTCCTCACTTGCATGTACCAATCCAGTGGACCAAGTCTATATATCAATGGAGCTTCCCTCAGTTAGTGCCAAATATGCTCCAAACCCAAAGGACAGGGCTCTGTGTGAATACCTGCAGGTTCTGGCACACACTCAATGGCTAAATAGGCCCTCAGCTTTTGACAATTCCCTAGTCATGGGGCATTTTCAGTTCTTCTGGGAAGTCTGGTACAGCATTACCACTAATAGATGTGTCATCAAGACCATCAACGAAGGCTAGAGGATAAACTTCCTATGCCTCCCTCTCCAAAACCACCCAAGCAGGACTTCCATTCCCTAAAATGGATGCACATTCTAAGCAAAGAATACAAGCTTTCCTGTGACCAAATGCCATTGAGCAGGTACCAACCCATAAACAGAACCAAGGGCACATTGCAATCCCCAAAAGTCGTGAGGTCTCAGGCCCATCCTCAACTTCTGGGATTGCAATCCGTTTGTCAACATGGAGAAATTCAAGATGAATTCACGCATCACAATCCTGCCCCTCCTCTGTCAAAATGACTGTCTGGTTTCACTAGAACTCAAAGATGCATACACCCATATCTCCATTCATTCCCTTCATTGGTAATACCTCACATTACATCATCATCACTACCTATATAAGTTCTACCTCACTGGTCTCTCACTGGCACCCAAAGTATTCACAAAGGGCCCACTGCTCAGAAGTAAACATGGGCGCTAGAGGCCATTAGTGCCAGGCTAGCACCTGCATTTACCAGTGCACAATGTACAGAGGCTCTTACTGCAGGAAAGAACAAGCTCACAAAGGAACAGGGCAAATAGGATGCTAATGTTGTCAAAAGGATGCAAATAAGGACATTTCCTATTCCCTCCAATGTTCAGAAAACAGCACGCTTCACAAGGGCGCCCTTACTGCTGGAAATCTTATGCCAGCTCAGAGCTGGCGTTAGGTGACTGGCATTTGACAGCAGCAAACCAGCAACTTTCTCAGCAGCAACACCCCCCCCCCTTTTCAAAATAAAGGCAATAATAATATCATAGAGATCTTAGCAGGAGCTGTCCTCGCACTTGAACCACCTCTGTTCATTTGAAGAAATGCAAATGTGATGGTGGGTGTGTGGAGTGGAGGAAGAGAGGCGAGAGACAGGCTACAATCCACCGGCAGGAAGATCGGGAGAGGAGGCGCGAAGGCTGTGATATGGCAAAGGTAACAGAAGAAGCTACCCAGGTGTTTTGGGGGATCCCCCTCCCTCCGCAGGAACCCCTTCCTTTGCACCCTTCTACTCTTGCTCTGGATAAATAAGGCTAGCTAGAGGTTCCAGCAACAGAGAGGTCTTGTGCACATGCCAGGCAGCAGAGAGGTCTTGTGCACATGCACCATGCACAATCCTCCACCTTGACTTCCTAATGCTCGACGAAACTGTGAACAGTAGATTTGCATACCATTACGTTGAGGATTAGGAAGTTTTTTTTTCCACGCTGTCCAGTTCTGTTCCATGTAGTGCCAGAGTTTTGAGCATCGGGGCAAAAGTGCCTAGCTGTAGCTGTATTACACCTCAGAAAATCTGAAATTGTCGTCTTTCCCTATTTCGGCAACTGGCTCATCTCTACATGATCACCTCAAGGGGTTCAGAATTCCTTGATCACTACAACATCAACCCTTTTAAGCCTTGAGTTTCCTTATCAACAAAGAAAAGTTGAGAATGACACCAACCCAAATTCTGGAATTCACAGGCACATGGGTTGGTCACACTACAGGCAAAAGTGTTTATACTACACACTTGCCTCCACACAATTCTATAACTCAGTCACTGGATAGCCTCTGCCCACACTTAAACCATAAGATCTTTCCTGAGACTCCTAGGCCGCATGGTGACAATTATGGTGATGGTGGTGGTGGTACCCAAAGCGGAACTCCATGAAGCACCACTGTTTGGTCTCTTCCTCCAGAGGAGACAATCAGTTCAGACAGGCTATTCTGTACAGTTTATTCACTTAACCTTTTGACCACCTAGACAATTCCACAGGTTGTCACGATGACTATTGCATATCCCGGGGCACCCTTCAGTTAACCTTCCAACCACCTAGACAATTCCACAGGTCGCCACGATGACCACTGCATATCCAGGGGCACCCTTCAGCTTGATAGTCACCAGAGTTGTGACTGCATTATTCCATCATTAGAGAAAGCAGAATTCTATAGACAACAGGATAATGCAGATAACACCATCATGAAAAATAGTGGGCACTATCTTAGCCTGGTGTTGACTGATGAAGTCAGGGGCCCATCACTAGTGTTGGAAGCAGTGTGCATGCCTACTAAGCTTTTGAAAAGCTTCCAGACAAAGAGGGCAGTTCTATGTTGTTGACAACTGTTGAACCACATCACCAGAGATGTGTCTGCTTTATCCTGCTGTCTACAGCAAACATCGGATTCCTGTTTACATGTGGTATTTCTTGAAATCAAATGTGACACACTGAGTGAAAAAGTACCAAAAGTGGGATTACAAATAACAGAGATAAAGGCCACAAAAATTTGGAGGGGTAAATTTGGGCAACTTTCATTTTTGATTTGTGTATTATAGGATCAAAATTGGTCAAAAGTTTATCTGTAACTTCCTATGGATTACAGAGATATAAATGTTTTAAGTTTGCTATTTTTCAAATGCATGTTTCTGAAAAAAATACTTTTTTTATTGATAAACATTTCTCATTTTTTAAAGACAAAATTAGTCCATAACTGAGGCTGAAATTTTGTAAGGTTTATGCAGTTGCTATCCCTCTATCTTGTGGTATAAGCAAGTCACATATCCCACTTTTGGTACCTTTTCACTCAGCGGGTCACAACTTACTGTTTGGGGATACTAGGGCACCTGTCCCCCATTTTTCTTACCTTAGCAATGTGGCACTAAGTCCTTGGTACAAGCCTGATATACCACGAGTTTTTAAGAGCTCTCTGGCAATCACAATAGCTGAGGCACGTTTGGGCATAAGTCTGGATCCTGATGTGTAGGCCCTGGTCTGACGTGATTGGGTGGAGGTAGTTACTGGTTTTTCTTCTGTCAAAGGTTTTTGATGGGTGGAGGTAGTTACTGTTTTTTCTTCTGTCAAAGTGTTTTGATGGACAGCTAGGAACAGAAGGGGTAAGAGTATCTGAACATTCAATCACAAACAAGCTCCAGACACACACCAAGTATAAGCAAATTACAGATTTAAATGTCTTCTGCCCAAAATAGCATAAAAATGTAAGAAATAAAGAGTATTTAGAAAGGTGACCTAGAGTTAAGGCACAAAAAAGTAAGAGCCAAGAAATAGAAAATACTCAAGCAATCTAATACCGCATTAGAAACTTTGGCTAGGATCAAAGTTGTGAGTTCTTGCCATAGCAAACATGCTTAAAGCACCACACACATTGAAACTTGTCGGAAGAGATTTAGAGGAAATGAAAGTGTTCCCATATATACATTCATATACAGTGGGGGAAATAAGTATTTGATCCCTTGCTGATTTTGTAAGTTTGCCCACTGACAAAGACATGAGCAGCCCATAATTGAAGGGTAGGTTATTGGTAACAGTGAGAGATAGCACGTCACAAATTAAATCCGGAAAATCACATTGTGGAAAGTATATGAATTTATTTGCATTCTGCAGAGGGAAATAAGTATTTAATCCCTCTGGCAAACAAGACCTAATACTTGGTGGCAAAACCCTTGTTGGCAAGCACAGCGGTCAGACGTCTTCTGTAGTTGATGATGAGGTTTGCACACATGTCAGGAGGAATTTTGGTCCACTCCTCTTTGCAGATCATCTCTAAATCATTAAGAGTTCTGGGCTGTCGCTTGGCAACTCGCAGCTTCAGCTCCCTCCATAAGTTTTCAATGGGATTAAGGTCTGGTGACTGGCTAGGCCACTCCATGACCCTAATGTGCTTCTTCCTGAGCCACTCCTTTGTTGCCTTGGCTGTATGTTTTGGGTCATTGTCGTGCTGGAAGACCCAGCCACGACCCATTTTTAAGGCCCTGGCGGAGGGAAGGAGGTTGTCACTCAGAATTGTACGGTACATGGCCCCATCCATTCTCCCATTGATGCGGTGAAGTAGTCCTGTGCCCTTAGCAGAGAAACACCCCCAAAACATAACATTTCCACCTCCATGCTTGACAGTGGGGACGGTGTTCTTTGGGTCATAGGCAGCATTTCTCTTCCTCCAAACACGGCGAGTTGAGTTCATGCCAAAGAGCTCAATTTTTGTCTCATCTGACCACAGCACCTTCTCCCAATCACTCTCGGCATCATCCAGGTGTTCACTGGCAAACTTCAGACGGGCCCTTCCGGAGCAGGGGGACCTTGCGGGCACTGCAGGATTGCAATCCGTTATGTCGTAATGTGTTACCAATGGTTTTCGTGGTGACAGTGGTCCCAGCTGCCTTGAGATCATTGACAAGTTCCCCCCTTGTAGTTGTAGGCTGATTTCTAACCTTCCTCATGATCAAGGATACCCCACGAGGTGAGATTTTGCGTGGAGCCCCAGATCTTTGTCGATTGACAGTCATTTTGTACTTCTTCCATTTTCTTACTATGGCACCAACAGTTGTCTCCTTCTCGCCCAGCGTCTTACTGATGGTTTTGTAGCCCATTCCAGCCTTGTGCAGGTGTATGATCTTGTCCCTGACATCCTTAGACAGCTCCTTGCTCTTGGCCATTTTGTAGAGGTTAGAGTCTGACTGATTCACTGAGTCTGTGGACAGGTGTCTTTTATACAGGTGACCATTGCCGACAGCTGTCTGTCATGCAGGTAACGAGTTGATTTGGAGCATCTACCTGGTCTGTAGGGGCCAGATCTCTTACTGGTTGGTGGGGGATCAAATACTTATTTCCCTCTGCAGAATGCAAATAAATTCATATACTTTCCACAATGTGATTTTCCGGATTTAATTTGTGATGTGCTATCTCTCACTGTTACCAATAACCTACCCTTCAATTATGGGCTGCTCATGTCTTTGTCAGTGGGCAAACTTACAAAATCAGCAAGGGATCAAATACTTATTTCCCCCACTGTATGTTTGTTTTTGTGGTTTTGTTTTTTTTTTTAATAGAAAGGGTGTTGCTCATCCACCAGTTACCTATGAGGGCTTGGGCTCTACACCAGTGCGCACAGGTTCCAGTTTACCTACCAAGGCATCTGTCACACTGTCCTGCTTATAATCGAACGAGAAAAACGCCCAAGTTCCGACCTAAATCGGGAGATGGACGTTTATCTCACAAAAACGAATAAAGCGGTATAATCGAAAGCCGATTTTTGGACGTTTTCAACTGCACTCCGTCGCGGATGCGGACAAAGTTGATGGGGGCGTGTCAGAGGTGTGGCGAAGGCGGAACTGGGGCGTGGTTATCTGCCGAACAAAGATGGGCGCATTTCACCGATAATGGGAAAAAAGTATGCGTTTTTAGCTAGAATTTAGGACACTTTTCCTGGACCCTGTTTTTTCACAAATAAGGCCCCAAAAAGTGCCCTAAATGACCAGATGACCACTGGAGGGAATCGGGGATGACCTCCCCTGACTCCCCCAGTGGTCACTAACCCCCTCCCACCACAAAAAATGATGTTTCACAACTTTTTATTTTCACCCTCAAATGTCATACCCAGCTCCCTGACAGCAGTATGCAGGTCACTGGAGGAGTTGTTAGGGGGTGCAGTGGACTTCAGGCAGGTGGACCCAGGCCCATCCCCCCTACCTGTTACAATTGTGCTGCTTAATGCTTATTAGTCGTCCAACCCCCCCAAACCCACTGTACCCACATGTAGGTGCCCCCCTTCACCCCTTAGGGCTATAGTAATGGTGTAGACTTGTGGGCAGTGGGTTGTGAGGGGGATTTGGGGGGGCTCAACACACAAGGGAAGGGTCCTATGCACCTGGGAGCTCTTTTACCTTTTTTTTTGGTTTTGTAAAAGTGCCCCCTAGGGTGCCCGGTTGATGTCCTGGCATGTGAGGGGGACCAGTGCACTACGAATCCTGGCCCCTCCCACGAACAAATGCCTTGGATTTATTCGTTTTTGAGCTGGGCGCTTTCATTTTCCATTATCGCTGAAAAACAAAAACGCCCAGCTCACACATTGTTGAATAAAACATGGGCGTCTATTTTTTCCCAAAATACGGTTCGGTCCACCCCTTCACGGACCCGTTCTTGGAGATAAACGCCCATGGAGATAGGCGTTTTCGTTCAATTATGCCCCTCCGTGTCTGATAAATCTGCTCCTTTTTTTGGCTACACATACAAGTTAAAAGAGCATTACATTTCTATCCCTATTATATTTCAAAATAAGTTTTAATGCCTTTCATTACATGCATATTTAATTTGGTTACTATTCTGCTGTTACAGTCACCAGAAATTCTGCCACTTAACAGGGATCCCATGAATCATTTCCCATCAGCAGCTGGTCTCTTACACATCCAAAGCAGCAGAAGAAAGAGTAGGTCCCAGCTGGTGCTGTATAGACCATATTTCAAGGGAAGTCCCCTTTAGGCTAATCAAATAAGCATTTAAAAAAAAATTATTTTTGGCCTTTCAATACAAACAAGTAGAAAGTGAGACATTCTAAACAGCCAACTTTGGATCCTTCTTTGTCCCATTCCCTCAAATCGTCATCATTCTGGAACTCATTCCAAACAACTAAAGCTCTGCAAACCTGCTATCCAGATATTTAGTTCATTCAGGTCAGTACGATGGTTCTGCAGTTCTAAGCATTTTGTTTCCCCTATGCATTTCCTATGGGCAAATTAGGCACTCTGCCACCTCCCCCAGATCGCTCCTGAATGGGACATTTCATGGGTAACTTTATAAAGCATTTTTCACAGATAAAGGATAAATTAAAAAGTGCTCTTATAAAAATTGCACACAAGTATACATATATAAAAAGTAGATGGGTCAAAAGATAGTATGTACTTTATTATTAGCAGTAGTATTTATTAAGTATACCCTAAGTATACCATCTATAAATTAACAAAAAGTATCAAAACAGTGTACAATTAAAAATAAATTCATAAAAATACAATATAAAATACCATAAAACTCAAACCCTATTTTCAATTCCCAGGTACATAATTTGGGTGGAGTTGGAGCGGAGTTGAGATACATGTGCATATCTTGTAAAACACACATGTAAACACACAGATTTACACCTTCAAAGCAGGTGTAAATTTTGCGCTACTGGGATTGGTTCTTATGCCTTTATAGAATATGGTAAAAATACTAGCATGATGTGAAAGTCAAGTAGATACCAAAAACATCAACATTTATCACCAAATTTTATATGATTGGTATTGGACCATCAGATGCAAATGAAGCTGAGTAAAGATGTGTCACACTTATCCACACTTCCTCATGGTTTTTTTTTTATGTAAATATATTTATTGAAACAATGGTACCCAATACAAAAACCAATCAGAACAAACCAGCAGTCAATACAAAGCTAATCATGAAGCTAATACAGTGAAGCAGACAACAATTTGTCCTTTAAAACAAAAAAAGAAAAAACATATCTTTCCTTTACCCCCCCCAACCCTTCCCAACAACTAAAGCCCCTGCCTCAAATCAGAACCTAACAAATAAAAAACAAACTTAAAAATAAATACTCTACAGCAGAACTAATGTCTCCTTGTTGGATGCCATGTTTCTGAAACCCTACCCATAAAAAAACACACCCTACTATGCCTTTCTTACCAAAACCTCATCTTCTCAAATTCATAGTATCCATAGTGAATTTAAAATCAAACTTCAAGTCTTGGGTGCTAGAGATTGTATATAGTTCTCCCATACATATAGAAAAAGTTTCTTATGTTTATAAGATGTTTTGGCTCCGTTACATTCCATCAGCATTAAGTTATGCAACCTACTGCAACAGTTCCAAAAAGAAAGGGGATCTCCACACATCCAAACTCCCAAAATAATCTTTTTACCCAACAAACCTGCTTTTCTGATGAATGATGGGCAAGTCACTTAACCCTCCATTGCCCCAGGTACAAATAAGTACCTGTATACAATATGTAAGCCGCATTGAGCCTGCCATGAGTGGGAATGCTGCTAAAAAAGGAATAGAAGTTAACAAATGTTCCATATACCTAAGCACGGATCTCCAAAAACTTTGAACGTTGGGGTATGCCCAAAAGGCATAGAACAATGTGTTGGTATCTCAATTGCATTTTGGACACATTGGGGTATCTATCTTCCCTATTTTAAAAAATGGAACTTGAGCTGACATTCTCATAGTTCTGCACTTATCGCTAAATCTGGGATTCATGATATGTGCTTCACTGTATTGATTGAAATGGGGATTCTATCTAAATCAGATCCTCATTTAGATGCTATGAAGGAGGTCTCTTTGGGGTCCTTTTGCTAAGGTGTGCTAACAGATTTAGTGTGCTGTCTTTACGCAAGAAGATGTAAGAGGTCTACCTATACCAGAAATGGTTTTCAGGGGTGGCGATGCGGAGGAACTGAAAGAGATCTCGGAGAACTTGGAAGATGTACTGAACCAAACTGACAAGTTAAAGAGTGATAAATCACCTGGACTGGATGGTATACACCCCAGGGTATTGAAAGAACTCAAACATAAAATTGTTTATCTGCTGCTAGTGATCTATAACCAGTCATTAAAATAATCTGTAGTACCTGGACGGTGGCCAATGTGACACTGATTTTTTAAAAGGATTCCAGTGGTGATCTGGGAAATTACAGATCGGAAAGCATGACTTCAGTGCCAGACAAAATAGTGGAAAGCATAAAATTACAGAACACGTAGACAAACATGGTTTAATGGGACAGAGTCAGCATGGATTCATCCAAGTGCGGTCTTGCCTCACTAATTTGCTTCATTTCATTGAACGCGTAAATAAACATGTTGATAAAGGTGAACTGGTTGATGTAGTGTATCTAGATTTTCAAGAGAGACTCCTGAGACAATTAAGGAGTCAAGGGATAGGAGACAATGTCCTTCTGTGGATTAGGGTTGGGTTAAATGGACATTTTTCTCAAAGGAGGAGGGTGAATAGTGGAGTGCCACAGGGCTCTGTACTAGGACCGGTGCTATTTAACATATTTAGAAATGATCTGGAAACTGGATCGATGAGTGAGGTGATTAAATTTGCCACGTGACACAAAACTGTTCAAAGTTGTCAAAACGCATGCGGATTGTGAAAAATTGCAGGAACACCTTAGGAAACTGGAAGACTGGGCATCCAAATGGCAGATGAAATTTAATGTAGACAAATGCAAAGTGATGCACATTGGGAAAATAATCTGACTCACAGTTATCTAATGCTAGGGTCCACTTTACGAATCAGCACTCAAGAAAAAGACCTAAGTGTCATTGTAGACAATATGCTGAAATCTGTCTGGTGTGCGGTGGTGGCGGCGGCCAAAAAAGCAAACAGGATGTTAGGAACTATTAGGAGATGGATGCAAAATAAGACCAAAAATATTATAATGCCTCTGTATCGCTCCATTGTGGGACCCAGGGGCATAGCTATGGGTGGGCCTGGGTGGGCCCAGGCCCACCCAATCTCAGCACAGGCCCGCCCACTCTGACCCGCCAATCAGTGCCTGTCTTTTAGGCGTCAGCAGCTCACTCTGTTTCCTCGTCTGGCTCTCATTATTCCATCGGGCTCTCCCTGAGTCAATCGGCACCGAGGCAAAAAAAACGGCCGAGTTTCCCTCCTGTCTCGTGGCTCTAATGCTGTCTGACAGGCCCTACCTCGTGGCTACAACGCTGTCTGACCAGCCTGACTTCCACCTATCTGCCTACTGTCTCCCTGCTGAGTTTATCTGCACTGATGACATCTAACTACGGAGAGATCTAAGGCGATTGAACAGCCTGCAACTGAGCTGCGATTGAATCAGTCTAACAGTCTCCTGCCTCCCTGCTGAGTTTATCTTCAGGCTCAGGGAAAGGATGGGGTGATTGGAAATGAATAGCTTCAGTAATTCAGATCCTATCGGGGCAGCGTCAGGCAGCCAGGGGGGGGGGGGGGGGGCTGGGAGACCTGTTCTGGTATGGGGCTATAATCTGCTGTCATCAAGGCTGCTCCTGCACGCTGATAGCTAGCCTGTCCCACTCTCACATAAAGTCTGCTCCCTGCAGCTCAGTCACACAGAGCCTGCCCCTCCTCCACAGCTGGTGCACACACAGCCTGCCCCCCTACGGACCATGCACTCACCGGATGTCTCCCCTGAGGCCCATGCACACTGATCTTCCAGGGCTCGGGGTTTCCCCCTCCCCCCTATCAGGCAGACAGAGTGACTGAGCAGTGAATTCCTAGAACCTGGAATACCAGGTGCACACTCATGGGGGTCAATAGATCACTATAGGAAGCTCAAGACCAGGTAACAAAAATGTTTTAATTTGTGTAATACCAGGTTTAAACAAAAATGTTGTGTATTTAATGTTGGTGGGTTTCTGGGTGGGGGTGGGCTCTGTAGTGCCAAGGACGTTAAAAAAGTGTTCATATATAAAACTTTTTTTTTTAACTTGGGCACTGCAGAGACCACCCCCTACCGAGAAACCCACCAACATTAAATATAATAAAACTAGTAAAAATGGCCCGTTTCTGGCGGCGATGAAACGGGTGCTAGCGGGCAGGGGACTCCCTTCCCCTCCCCTTACGCGTGTCTCCCTGGTGGTCTAGAGGTATCTATTCGGTGGGGGCAGGAAAGAAAGAGCCCCCTGTTTCCTGGCCGTAGCGGTGGTGGTAGCATCCTTGCTACATCGTGTGGGAGTCCGGCTCTCGGCGTTTCAAAATGGCCGCCGAGAGTTGAAGTCTTGCGATGCAGCTTGAACTCTCGGCGGCCATTTTGAAACGCCGAGAGCTGGACTCCCACACGATGTAGCAAGGATGCTACCACCACCGCTACGGGCAGGAAAGAGGGGGCTCTTTCTTTCCTTTCCCCCACCGAACAGGTACCTCTAGACCACCAGGGAGACAGGCGTAAGGGAAGGGGAGGGGAGGTGACGGGGGTGGGAGGGACGTTGCTGAGGGTGAGTGTGGTACCGTGGGCGGGGCGGTAACTTCAAAGGGGCGGGGCTATGTGGGGAAAGGGGCCGGGTTGATGTGGACGTCCTGGGCGGCTGGGATTTTTTGGAAGGGGAGGAGTTTCCCTACTGCTCCCCGTGCATTAATTAGCCTTGTTTTCGTGTTGCGCCCTCGACGTCATCACGTGTGACGCGAGGGCGGGGCATGAAGATGTTGTGTGGCTTCACCACCATGAAACCACAAACCGGTGTGTGAGTGACTTCAGTGACGTCAGTGTCCTCAGAACGTTGAGACTGCGTTTTATTATAGTAGATAACTTTCGCAAATCCTTGAAGACACATCTCTTCAACAGAGCCTACAAAAAGACCCTCTAAAAACACGAATCACTACACAACCCATCCACACAACCAATTACACCTCCTACATCACCCTACTTAACACCCTCTTCTCTTTCTCTAAATATCTTCATCCTACCACTGACTATATCTACTATTCCCTAATGAATATGTCATAATAACATTCTGTAAGCCACATTGAGCCTGCAAATGGGTGGGATAATGTGGGGTACAAATGTAATAAATAAATATAAATGTTGGTGGGTTTTATATTTAATGCTGGTGTGCATCAGGGTTAGGGGGAGGGGAGATGGCTACAGGGATGATTGGGGGGGGGGGAAGGGTAGGGCTGATGCTGGGCTACAGAGAGGGATGGGGGTAGGGAAGGGCAAGGCTGATTCTGAGCTACAGGCCAATTTCAAAATTTTGGTCCTCTATTCTCAATTGATGAGGGTTAATATCTGTGTTCTGCATGTGACCCAGGTGAGAGATTCTGCTTGCATATGGTTTGAATGGGATCTGTATCAGTCTGACTTGTCTGTTTTGTTCCAATGGAACACATTGCTGTTGTGTATATTCACTGCTGCCTTTGTGTATATTCACTGCTGCGATTGGTATTTGTGTGTTCAGAACTGGTGGTATTAAGGTTTGCAACATAGGTTCCAAGTGTGTATGTGGTTTATGTTGATGCAGGACAACTGCTGGGCAGACTGTTTATTAAAAATCTGTCATCAAGTGCACTCTAAGGCATTATTTAGGAGTGTCCCAAGAAACACTACTCACACCCATATACATAGTGCCCACCCATATTAGCTTTGGGCCCACCCAAAATGTTAGGTCTGGCTACGCCACTGGTGGGACCTCACCTTGAGTATTGTATTCAATCTCAAAAAAGATATAGTGGAAATAAAATGGTTCAAAGAGTGACCAAAATAATAGAGGGGATGGAACTGTTCCCATATGAGGAAAGGCTAAAGAAGTTAGGGTTCTTCAGCTTGGAAAAGAGACGGCTGAACGGGGATATGATTGACGTCTGCAAAATCCTGAGTGGTGTAGAATGGGTAAAAGTTAATCAATTTTTCACTCATTCAAAAAGTACAAAGACCGGGGGACACTCAATAAAATTGCATGGGAATACTTTTAAAACAAATAGGAGGAAATATTGTTCACTCAAAGAATAGTTAAGCTCTGGAACTCGTTGCCGAATGTGGTTAACGGCGGTTAGTGTATCTAGGTTTAAAAAAGGTTTGGCCAAATTCCTGCAGGAAAAGTCCATAGTCTGCTATTAAGATGGACATGGGGAAAGCCACTGCTTTCCCCGGGATTGATAGCATAGAATGTTGCTACTAATTGAGTTTCTGCCAGGTACTTGTGACCTGGATTGGCCACTGTTGGAAGCAGAATACTGGCTAGATGGACCATTGGTCTGACCCAGTATGGCTATTCTTATGTTCTTATGTATGCTGAGAGCTGGCGAACGTGTGAATCAACGAGATTGCCGGCTCCCAGCGCAATGAGCATGCAAATGCATGCTAATCAGGTCGTTCCCTATTTCTCCCCAGTATGGCTGTTCTTATGTAAAATGATAAGATGCCCATAGGAATATCATAGGCATCTTATTTAGCGCATGCTAATCAGTGTGCTCTAAATCCATTAGCGCACCTTAGTAAAAGGACCCCTAGCAATTATTATTTCCAGAAGAATCCTATGGAGCTCAGATATTGATAAACCATCCTCCCTGACTTGCGCTACAAATTCCCTAAAACGGGCACTACACCTGGTATCTAAAGCTTCCTTATCCAATGAAGAAACACAATGAAATAGTTGTCTGTAAGCAAAAATATCCCCAGGGTGTGAAAAAACTGCCTCCATGTATATCCTCTAACTTTAATAATACATTATCTTCATTTAAGATCTATTATAATCTTGTTATTCCATGTTGCTCCCACCGATAATGTCCTTCCCAGGAGAAAACAGGGCATTACCCCTGATGGGAAGTCAGTTTGAAATTATGGAGCCTATTCCCCAATAGTGTGTTGTCTTTCCATGTCTCCCGGAGGGGGCACAACAAAACACTATCATGGAATGAGGAAAAGGTAAAAAACACTTTGTGCCATGGGGCAAAAAAATTCCTCCTTAATCAACAATGGAGTATAATCGTGAGTCTCCAACAGCCAGTCCCCAAGATGTCAAAGTAGACAGGCTTGATTATATTTTTTAATATCTGGCAGCCACATTCACCCCCTGCCACCAGGGGCCCAATGACATTATCAGAGAAGTTCTAGGATTTCCACTCCCCCCAATAAAATTTGGACATGAGCTTATGCAATTGACTGATATCTTTTTTTAGTAATCTTAAAGACAACATCTGTAACAAATGGAGCCAGCAAGGGAATTCTGTCATGTGAAACAACTATATCCTCCCATGCAGATTAAGAGAAAGACGCCTCCAACGCGATAACGTGTCTGAGGTAGATGCCAATAATTTCAAAACATTTAACTGATATAGCGTGGCTGGTGTCATTGATAATTGTATTCCTAAATACCTGAAAGACTGATCTGCCCATTATAAAGGGAAGGAGCATGCCCAGTTCCTACGGAGAATGGCTGAAGAAGATAAAGCCAACGATTTAGAGAGATTCAACTTGAATCCTGCAAAATCAACATACTCTTTAAAAATTTCCATCAGTGCCGATAAGGAGATTTGGGGATTTGTGATATGAACTAACAAATCATCTGCAAAAGTGGAGATTTGAAACTCAGATCGTTGAAAACGTACCCTTTGAATTTCTGGGTGCATCTTAATCTCCCATATTAAAGAATCCAAAGATAAAACAAAAACCAGGGGAGACAGTGGGCAACCCTGGCAAGTGCCCCCTACAGATATTAAACCGTTGAGTGTATACTCCCTTCACCCACATCATAGCTTTTGGATCCGAATATAGGGCATCCACTGTATTTCCAAAGAAACCCACTAAGCCATATTGCTTCAGTGCTGCAAAAAGGAAGTCTCACAGTACTCGGTTGAATGCTTTCTCTGCATCAAAATTGATTAGCAGAGAAGTCAGTCCACATCTATGCACCTCTTCCAAAGAAGCTACTATTGCTCTAATGTTTTTAGTAGCTATTCGGTCTCCCACAAATCCCACTTGAGAGTCATCTATCAAAGAAGGTAATACCCGAGACAAACGATTTGCCAAGATTTTCACAAACAGCTTAGCTTCAAAATGTAATGAGATAGACCTATAGGAATCAGGATCCACCAGATCCTTACCTGGTTTTAACAACACAGTGATCTGAGCAGTCTGTAGGGACTCAGACATTTGTTTAGTTTCCACAATGTGATTAAATAACGCAATCAAGTGTGGGCCAGTCTTCTAAGATTTTATAGAATTCTGCTCGGAATCCATCTGGTCCCAGGTGCCTTCCTAAATGCACTTTGTTGTAAAGATAAATTAAGTTCCCCTGAAGATATGGGAGTGTTAAAGAGCCTCTTATGTGCCTGGGATATAGTAGGAAGTACCAGATTGTTTAAATACATAGACCCATCTAATTGCTTGTCCTCTGGTTTGGCATAGAGAGTTGCATAAAATTGTCAAAAAATAATTTGCTCTACCCAGATCAGTTCTCAATATCCTACCTTATTGTCCCGCAAGTGCAGTATCTTAGAAGGGTCTCTCCAGATTGTGACCAAATTAGCTAAACACTTACCACTTTTGTTACCATGTTGATAAAGTTGATATTTATAATAAAGCATGGATTTAGAAATCCTTTGATAAATAAGTTCATTCAGTGCTGCCTGAGATGCTAGCAATGCCTGCTTATGTTGTTCTATATGACATAAATCAAATAGCATCCAGTCTCTTTTCACCTGTTGTTCTAACCATAAAATCTCCTTGTCTCTCATTTTCTTTTTCTGTGCAGAATACGTCAAAATCTCCCCATGCAAAACTGCTTTGGCTGCCTTCTAAAACAGTACAGGATTTTGTATATGAGTACAATTATTAAGTTTATATTCTCTCCATTTCTCCTGTAAAAATACCCAAAACTGTTTGTCCCAATAAAGTTCTGGGGAGAACTTAATTTCCGTGGGAGTGGAGCAACCACTATCAAACTGGAATTCTACCAAGGCATGATCAGATATGCCATATTGACTGACAAAACACGAGAAAACAAGAATTGTGAAACCAATAAATAGTCTATTGGAGTGTAGAGTGTGCTTTCAATAAGTGAGTATAATCATGATCATCCAGATGTAATATCCTCCATACATCAAGTAAATCTAATATATTACATAATAGTGGAAGCCCCTTCGTATTATTGATTTTATCTTGTGAATATGGATGCGATTTGTCTATCTGGGGGTCATATACTGTATTTATATTGCCTCCTACAATTAAAGGTTTGCTTTGGTGAGGTGCCATAAAATCTATCAAAGTCTGAAAAAAATTTGTACATTTGGCGCATATACGCTGCACAATGATTGACAATCTATGGTTAAATGGACCATTACAAAGCACTCTTCTGGGCCTTGTTTAAAGGTGTGAAATTGTAATGGCCTTTACAAAATAATCTAAGAACCCTTGCTTTACGTTTTAAGGCTGGTGAATCCACCATATCCCCTACCCACCATTTTTGGTATTTTTTATATTCAGATGAAAGATGTATTTCTTATAATAACGCTATCAGGGGCATTTTCAAAAGAGAAGGGCGCCCTTCTTTCGACACAAATCGGGAGATGGCCGTCCTTCTCTCAGGGTCACCCAAATCGGCATAATCGAAAGCCGATTTTGGGGGTCCTCGATTGCTTTCCGTCGCGGGGTGACCAAAGTTCCCAGGGGCGTGTCGGCAGCATACCAAAGGCAGGACGAGGGCATGCTTATGAGATGGGCATCCTTGGCCGATAATGGACAAAAGAAGGGGCGTCCCTGATGAGTATTTGGCCGACTTGGTCCATTTTTTTCACAACCAAACCTCAAAAAGGTGCAAGAACTGACCAGATGACCACCGGAGGGAATCAGGGATGACCTCCCCTGACTCCCCAAGTTGTGACTAACTCCCTCCCACCCTGAAAAAAACAACTTTAAAAACTTTTTTTGCCAGCCTGAAATGTCATACTCAGGTCCATCGCAGCAGTATGCAGGTCCCTGGGAGGGGAGGTATGGGCACAGCGAAGGCATGGACATCCTTCTTTCAAACATTTTGGATGTCCTGAACTGTCTCCCCCCCCCCCCCCCACAGGGACAGCCAAATTTCAAAGGAGTGGAGTGGAGGAGTGGCCTAGTGCTTAAGCACTGGTCTTACAATCCAGAGGTGGCTGGTTCAAATCCCACTGCTGCTACTTGTGATCCAAAATCCAAATAAATAAACAGCTTGTCAGAGGCATAGCAGGCATGAATGTCCTTCTCACAGAAACATCACATTTTGGACATCCTCAACTGCCGTTGCCATTGCAGGGATGGA
Organism: Microcaecilia unicolor; assembly: GCF_901765095.1. Classification (NCBI taxonomy): domain Eukaryota; kingdom Metazoa; phylum Chordata; class Amphibia; order Gymnophiona; family Siphonopidae; genus Microcaecilia; species Microcaecilia unicolor. The sequence continues at coordinate 39,402,196 of NC_044039.1, forward strand.
GGCATAGCGAAGGAAATCGTTCACCCATACTCTAAAAAAGAAAAAAAAAAAAAGACGTCCCTGACGAGCACTTGGATGTTTTCACCTGGACTAGTATTTTCTAAGGTTGTAGATGGCAATTTATTTAAGGTTGTAGACAGCTATTATACACGCAGCTTGTCTGCATGTATGAAGCCATCTTTGGCATGCGCAGAGCAGCCACGCATAATGCTTGGCTGCTCTGCACTGGCTTTTCCCGTTCAGTTAGCGCATCAGTTAGTCCACTGCAGTGCTCCCTAAGGTGCCCGGTTGGTGTCCTGGCATGTCAGAGGGACCAGTGCATTATGAATGCTGGCTCCTCCCATGACCAAATGACTTGGATTTGGTTGTTTTTGAGATGGGCGTCCTCGGTTTCCATTATGGCCGAAAACCGGGGACGACCATCTCTAAGGTTGACCTAAATGTTGAGATTTGGGCGTCCCCGACCATATTATCAAAACGAAAGATGGACGCCCATCTTGTTTCAATAATACGGGTTTCCCCACCCCTTCACCGGGACGTCCTTAGAGATGGGCGCCCTTAGAGATGGTCATCCCCATTTGATTATGCCCCTCTATATCAACTTCTATTCAAAAACTGTAAAAATGTTTGTCTCTTTATGGGAGAAGACACTCCGCCTACATTCCATGAGACAATTTAAAATCTATTCAGTATCCCATCGGTCAGTTTACATAATTAACGAAATGAAAATCATCATACCTTTGGATGGAGAAGAACCATCCCAGCCTGCGGCCTCCTCCTCCAAGGTTTGCACTCTTGGATCTAGATGAGGTTTCAGCAGTACTTGTCTAGCAGTATAAGAACACCAAATGACTTTCAAAATGTTGGAAACAAATTCCAAAAAATATAAAGAAACGGAACTACCCTTCAGACCAACCAATCCTCTCTCCAACTTCCCTGCCTTTTACTGCAGCATAGTGGTCCTGTCATAAAGACTGAGGTCAGTGTGAGTCCAAACCCCCCCCCCCACCTCCTTTGCCATATTACAAAAGCATCCAATCACTCCACACCCCCAAAAGAAATCACAAAATTAGAACAAAACGGTGAAATAATTTTCACCAATCCAGGAAGTAACAGACTCTAATAATTTCCCATAACAACTGAAGATGTCCCCCAAAAGACTATGTAGGAGAAGGAGGTAGAAGTATGTTCCATCGGACATTTAGTCCAACACAGTCCTCCCAACACCATAGAAACAGATCCTTCTAACAATCATTATTCCCCTTGAACAAATAACAATGCCCCAGCCATCCAGACAGCCTCAAAAATGAGAGCAGAATTAAGAAGCACATTATAGCCTAAGAAATAAACCTAGGCAGTAGTCTTCACACACTGAAACACAGCTCCATTTACTGTCCAAACAGAAAAATAGTAATAGATAACGACGACTAGTAAGAAAAATCAAGAAAACACAAGTGTCCAACATTCCCTCACATTGGCAGCACCAGCAATGGAATGCATTCCAAGAATTAAGAGTTCAAAAAACATTCACATTAAGTCTATACTCTACAAACAAAAATAGACTGACTCAATGAAGCCATACCGCCAAATCTGTATTCTCATAACAATAATTAGCAAAAAAGATCAAGAAATCACACGAGCCCAATGATCCTTTACATTGGCAAAACCAGCAATGGAATGCATTCCAAGAATTAGAGTTCAAAAAACCACATATATTAAGTTTATGCTCTACAAACAAAAAGATAAAGTAGACTGAGTCAGCGAAGCCTCGCTGCTGAGCCTGTATCCTCATAACGTACCAAAGCATTCTAGTCAGTGTGAATAAGCAAATGTATCCTAGAGAGACCAAGCAAATGCTTTGATTATATCAGAGATGCAGTGGCTCCAGCTGATACAGCTTCCAGTATCAAAAAGTTATGGGAAAGAATATACCTGTCTACCTCTATTCATGATCCCCTGCTCAAGAATTTGGGAAATTCACTCCACTGTGTGAGCACAGTTCAATTTCATTTAGAGAGTCAATTACCCATACTAAGGAATCCACACCATCTCAGTAGTGTTACATAAGTATTGCCACACTGGGACAGACCAAAGGTCCATCAAGCCCAGCATCCTGTTTCCAACAGTAGCCAATACAATTCACAAATACCTGGCAAGATCCTGAAAATATTTAATACATTTTATGCTGCTTATCCCAGAAATAAGAAGTGGATTTTCCCCAAGTCAATTTAATAATGGTCTATTGACTTTTCCTTTAGGAAGCCGTCCAGACCTTTTTTAAACCCCGCTAAGCTAACCGCCTTTACCATATTCTCTGGCAATGAATTCCAGCGTTTAATTTCACATTGAGTGGAGAAACATTTTCTCTGATTTGTTTTAAATTTACTACTTTGTAGCTTCATCACATGCCCCCTAGTCCTAGTATTTTTGGAAAGAGTAAACAATTCATGTCTACCCATTCCACTCCACTCATTATTTTATAGAACTCTATCATATCTCCCCTCAGCCATCTTTTCTCTAAGCTGGTACAGTCGCACCATGGACCAATACAAAGGCATTATAAATGTCCTTATTTTTGTTTTCCGTTCCTTTCCTAATAATACCTAACATTCTATTTGCTTTCTTAGCCGCCGCCGCACACTGAGCAGAGGGTTTCAATGTATCAACAACGACGTCACGAGATCCCTTTCTTGGTCAGTGACTCCTAACGTGGAAACTTGCAGTACGTAGCTATAGTTCAGGTTCCTCTTTCCCACATGCATCACTTTGCACTTGCTCACATTAAACATCATCTGCCATTTAGACGCCTAGTCTCCAAGTCTCGTAAGGTCCTCTTGTAATTTTTCACAATCCTCTCGCAATTTAACTTTGAATAACTTTGTGTCGTCAGCAAATTTAATTACCTCACTAGTTACTCCTCTAGATCATTTATAAATATGTTAAAAATCAGCAGTCCCAGTGTTCTAAGGCTAATCTCTGACTCTCCCAGCAGTTGGATAAAGAGCTCTATGTCAAGCAGGCCAACATACCTCTGCTGGACAAAAAGAAACAAAGTTATTTAAAAAAAAAAAAAAAACCTATGTGGGTAAATAGGATGTACCGACTCTTCAAAATAAACAAACTTCCATTATAATCCATTGCCAGGAGTGAGAATCCTCCTTCACATAATAAAATCCTAAGAAAAGGATTAGAAGTTTTGATAGATCATTATCGCCACACCTCCATGACCACTAATTCAGTGAAAGCTGAAATTTGTAGTGTGGACCAAAATTTACTTTTTCCACTTAGATCTGGCAGACGTTCAGCAAATTGCATAGCTGCTGCTGCTTGTGAAAAGAAATGAAATTTACCATCATGCTGGATTCGGAGCTTAGCCAGATACAACTGTGTGGAAAGCACTTTCTTCTTATGCAAAGAACAAGCAGACACAACCACTGCGGAAAAATCTTGAAAACATCGGATTTTGCCCACTTGTCAATCGACTTGACAGGGCCCACCCAGCCTGTGTGCCCTCTTTATCTTCAGAGGACCAGCTGTGGATTGGAACTTCAGTTCCAGCGGCAACCATTTCTCTAGGAATCCTCAAAGTTCTGTGTCCTTAATAGATTTAGGTAGGCCTAGTAGATGTAAGTTACATTGTCTTGAATGAATTTCTATATCGTCCATCTTCTCCAGCTTCTCAATTTTAGAATGTAGATGCAACTGCTGAGTTTCTTGCTGCTGTACCTTGTCTTTCACATCGGAAAAATGCTGTTAGTTCAATAAAAAATCAGCACACTTCTTTTCTAATCGAGTACACACTGAGCCAAGTTTAGTTGAAATCTTTTAGAATTGTTGTTCAATTGAAGACACAATCACCACCTTAACTTCCAACGCCACTTCAGCAACCCACATTGAAATATTAAAGTGTTGCTCCATCACCTCTTCATGTGCCATTTTGTGTTCACTGGCCTTCTGATGGTCTTTGTCCTTTCTATGGATTTTAGATTCCATTGCCGTATTAATTGCAAAGATCCTCACACCTCTATACTCTCAATAATTTCACAGAGTAGTGTAGACGTGACTATTCTAAAAATGCAGCTTATGGAGACAGATGTTTTTTGCGGGGTCCTGGAGCATTTCTCACCTATGCTTGTACACTAGCTTGACATCACGTGACCTCCCTGGGCTCATTTTTTAAAAAAGAAATATGCATTTTTAGCCAAAATCAAAATTATTTAATAGCTGCTGCAGCTTCAGTAATCATGCAGGAGACTGTCATCCAACATAGCTTTTAATGGATGCTGGTATGTGCCATAAGGTTAATAAAGATAGTCTAACAATGGATCAGATATTAATAATATTAATTTATTTATAAGTTTGTTCCTCATGCAGTGATGCAAAACATAGTACTATGTTGGATGACAATCTCCTGCATGATTACTGAAGCTGCAGCAGCCATTAAACAGGTAAATGCACAATTTTGGTTTTGATTATTTTTTTATTTTATTTGTACCCCACGCTTTCCCACTCATGGCAGGCTCAATGTGGCTTACATGGGGCAATGGAGGGTTAAGTGACTTGCCCAGAGTCACAAGGAGCTACCTGTGCCTGAAGTGGGAATCGAACTCAGTTCCTCAGGACCAAAGTCCACCACCCTAACCACTAGGCCATTCCTCCACATTGGAATGCCTATTTCTATTATTGTTTATTTCAATTTGTTATACCACCCTTCCTACAGGAATCACAGGGCAGTGTACAATCAAATATTTGATTAAAATACAGTAAGGAAAGGAATGCCAATTATTATAGGACAACTGAAGGAATCCCAAGGGAGAGATGGAGGATTCACCAGCATGTTAGTCCCTGAGGAAGATTTTTGAAACAGAAACTTTTGTAGGACGTTGGGTACTTACAGTGTATGAGCGACGGAGTTGCAAGTTGAAAATTCAGATAAGTCTGCTCCTGTTTGTTTCTCTATTTTCCAGTGTGGATTTGAGTAAATGAAGTGTAAAGATTTCTCTTCACGCAACAATTAGGAGTTTGCTTTTCTCCTCCATATGGTGGACTGTGGCAATGTAGGACATTAGTAGAGCACATTATTATTTTTGGTTATGATTTCACATTGCACTAAGTATTTATGCACTTAATCAAAAATCTGGAGTGCCGTTTGGGGAGTGTTTATGATGTATAGAGCTTTTCAAGTGAACCATTTGTGGGATGGCCTGACTCACTAAAGTATTGCTCAGCTGTAGGTACAGCCTATACAGAACTCTCCTTCGGACTCTTTAAAAAAAATTATTAAAATTTACTTTATTGAATTTAGTTTGATTGTTCTCTACTAGTGTCTGCCTCATAGCATCGCCAAGCTCTCACACTTTTGGGATCGACCTTTTGTTGTTTAATTATTTTAGGACAGCAATAATCATTCAGAGATTGTTGCATCCAAGACACTCACTGATCTTACAGAGCCTACCCTTCCTTTTGTGTCTCTATGATCTTTCCTATCATTATTATAGTTCTATACCTTCCTTCAACTCTGTTAGTTTTATGTCTACTTCATTTTACTCTATGTATTAGATTGTAAACCACCCTGAAGGTGCCATAGGGTGGAATAGAAAATTCTAAATAAACTTGGAAAAAAGAAAAAAAAAACTGACCCATGAGGAAGTGTGGATAAGGCATGAATTACAAATCTTTACTCTGATGATGCAGTAGAAACTATATGTAGTTTGGTGGTGAAGGTTTATAAGTTTATGGCCTTTCTAAAACAGGCATACAACAGGCGCCTTTTTGGACTTTTAGTATAGGTGCCCTGTTAGAAAATTAGCCTCCTCATGACATTGTATAGTAACAATTTTCATTCATACCAGCCAAGTATTTCTAGAATTCTAAGCCCTTGAATTTTCCCCCACGCATTTCTTAAGTAAAAACTGTGGAAAAATTGTCCCACTTTGTTCCCTTCCTGTGCCCCTCCCCCATTCCCCATCAAAATCACTCCCAGACTTTAAAAACCAGAAAGGTCGCATGTCTTCCCAAGACCCTAATGCAACAGAAAGTTTGGTTCATCTCTGTCTACCCATTTAAAAGTTATTCGTGAGGGACAAAAACACACAAACCAAATCATACACAGACATTGAATATCAACTGATAAGGCACTCTTATAGAATCAAAGCTAAAAACAGAGGAAAATAGAAAGGATGAAACAGTTGGTTTCTACTGAAAAGATAATCACCATGGCAGTATGGTATATCACTAAGAGACAAAAGTGGACAAAAGCGTTCTCTATAATACAGCCAGCCACATGTGCAGTGAGGGACTATGAAATGAGTTTCTTGAAGCAGAGAAGCACTGGCATGTGACCACTCGTTTATGACTTGCTCTGTCTTCGTCTAGGTCTTACCCAGTCGCCCTGCATCCTGGAGCTGAATTTTCAGCATTTCCATTGGGGTTGTAATACACACCTGGCAGGTTCCAGCCCCACAACCAGCCAACATTTCCTTCAACAGAGTCAGATTCTTCCTATCAGACACAAAAGAAATTTAAGGAGAATTCATAAATGAGAAATAAATATGCACATACACGGAGACTGCAGCTATTCACGGAAAAGAGAGAAGCTTAACCTCCCAGCTTCCCAGGGATCTTCTTGTAATTGGCATTTGCTGCAGGATCAGAGCATATTTTGTATGGCAAAACAGATGAGTTGTAATCCCTTGAGAAACCTGTGACCAGTGACTTAATAAATTAAATGAAATGAAGATACCATTTATATAGACAGAGATGGGTGAAGACGGCTAGGTGAATGGGCAGTAATTCCACAGGAGTCACATCAATAGTGAACACTTTATTAAGGGCCCCTTTTACCAAGATGTGGTAAAAGGGGCCCTGCGGTAGTGTCAGCGTGTGGATGTGTCATGTGCCAAGGCCCCTTTTACCACAGCAGGGAAAAAGAAAAAAAAAAAATGAAATGTGCTAAGTGCACACTTGCTGCATGGCCATTTCTGGGGGGAGGCGGTAAGGGCTCCCGCACTAACCTGGCAATAACCGCTGCCCAATTTGGGCCAGCAGTAGTGCTGAAATGACACATGGCAAAGCAGCAGTACGGATACCGCCACTTTGTACAAGGGGTCTTAAATGACCCAATGCGGCCACGTTTCAGCATGTGCCTGCATCAGGGGGTCTTTATATTGTCAACCTTGTCTTTTAGATGCCTGTATATAGGCGAGATCGTCAACCTTCAGCAATACTCGCTAAGGATTAAGAAATGATAGTTGATACCTTGCCAACCTGATCTGAACCACAGCAGATTGTGAATAGCTGTGGTTCAGATCAAGACAACAAGGTATTGACTATCAGTTCTTAAGCCTTACTCAGCTCTAAGGTTGAGGATGTCACCTAATTACAGGCACCTAAAAGATAAGGTTGACAATTTAAGGACCCCTGATGCAGGCACATCCCAAAACATGGCCATGTCAGGTCATTTAATAAAGTGTTTAATATTGATGCAACTCTTTTGGAATTACTACCTAGTCATTTGTCTTTCTCTATCTGTTGACATCTGTGGAGACAGGTTCTTCTTTCTTTCTTTCTTGTTTGGTTTCCATCTATATAATATCTACTAATACAAATCAAAACAAGACAAAGCAATTAAACTAGAAAATTTAGGATTCTCATGGGGATTCTTTCATCCTACAGAATTTGTCCAACACTATAGGACAGGATAACAGTTTAAATATCAAGCTTAACATGGAAAGATACTTTTAAGCATAATTATTTAAATTCCTGCAGCAAAATGTAGTGACTTACTGTACCCCAGTGCCTCTCCTCATTATACTCTCTTCCCTGTTTTCTATCAAACGCCGTCCAAACGATAACACACCAATCAAAAAATGAACTGAAATCTTTTTCCATGCACATCCCTAGGGGGATAGCACCACTAAGCTGTTGGGGGGAAAATTTCAAGCTCCACAATATTAGTCTCTACTCAGTACTGTTGACTTATAACTTAAATAAGTGGTCTACTTTCCCTCATTTCATTAAAATTAACCCTATATTGTCTGTAAAGACCTAAGAACACAAACCAATAAAAAGAAACAAGATGTGTTTAAGAACAAAATAGGAAGAGAAATAGTGATCAGAGTCAATGACCAGGAGTGATAAAAAAAAATAGATAACAGGCCTGTACCCATCTCTGGAGAGTAGCTGTCTGAAGAAATCATTGGCTGCAAGCTTGATAGCTTTCTCTGGAACAACCAATGTCAGGTTCACTGCTGCCCCTGGGTGAAGAAAGGGAAAAATGGGTCATTTTAAGGAGCAAAGTGAACAGTCATTCTAATAATTTCAAAATAAATTATCACAGAACGGGGAAGGGATATATTCCAAGTGAATGGGTCCCAATTATTTTGGTGAGCTACCAGTACAGAGCACTAGGGTCTTCCAAGAAAGAAGCCTAGAACGTTCTCATCAACGTACACATGGAAGCCATTAGCTGAGATTCTGAGGCGGCCTATGAAGGACAACACAACTGCTAACATTTCATTTGCCGGCAAGACACATTTGAATCTATCACCCTTCCCAAGTGGCCATTCCAGGAGGACTGTAAAAGACTAGAAATTGCTTCTGGGGTTATTCTGAGCCTGAAGCGGTTTAGTCACTGTTTTTGGAACTGTGTTCCAGAAAAGACAAAGTCAACCATGCAGTGCTTTCTATCAGTAGGCTGGACGCTCAGACCCTAAACTATCTCTGCAATACAACTAGAATATGTTCCTTCCAAATTATGGGAAAATGCACAGTGTGGGGGCAATTCTATAACATAAAACAGTAACATTTATAAACCTATTGCTCATGTAAATGTGTGCATGTGCACATGTAAATCCTGTAAAACACCTGCTTAACTTACATTGAGGCATATTTTCAAAGAACTCAGACTTACTAAGTTTCATAGTAACCTATGGAGCTTTGTAAGTCCAAGTGCTTTGAAAATGAGCCCCTATATAGTGTGTTTTTGAAAGGAGGGTCATGAATATGGAGCTTAGACAGGGCTAAATGTTTACATATAACTTGCAGAATACTGTAAGTCACACAGGTATCTGCCATACAAGTGCTAACACACCAGTGATATGGCTGGAGTGATTGTGCCTAAATGTTATGAGAATATATACCCAGATCCTTTATAAAACAGACTTCTACCATACGTCTTCCATGCACCTTTAATTATGTGCCCTGTTACAGAATTGTCCTTTGTGTGGATTGTGGGTTGTGCGCTATAGACATCAGCGAGCCAAATCTGCTTGGTTTCCTGGATGTTTGTTTGCTTTAAAGTAAAGTTGAGCTGGAAGTTTACCTCTTCTTATATCTGGAATCTTCACCAGGGTATCAAGAGCTGATTGTTAGCTGCAGACTATCAGGGATATTCAGACAGACCTGTTTTTTTTTTAATTCATTTCCTTAAATATCATCCTGGCATCTACAGTCCTGCTTCTGTGAATGTTGAAGTAGGACTGCATATATCAGAATGATTTAATATAAGAGCTAAGAAACCAGGACTATTATTACTAGCCCACATAACAACAAACACAGGTCTTCTTTTAGATTATAACAGTTTTGTCAACTCCTAGGCTAGTTCTTAGTTCTTGATCATTCTGAGGCATCTGTGCATGGCAGAAACACCCCTTGTACTCACTGAAGAAGGAAACAGTAATCACCTCTGTACATGCCGAAAAAGCCCTCTGAACGCACAGTCTTAACCAAGCAATCCAGCCTGCAAACAGAAAGAAACAGGGTTAAAACAAGAGAACATCAGGAAGCATTCTGTCAATCACTACAAGGCTTCAGGTGCCTTGGATTTTATTGCACTGTATGAATGCTGGCACAAAATATAGGGCTGAATAAAAACATGCATCAGCAGAGAAACTAAAGATGGTATGGGGGAAGGGGAAAGAAAATGAGTGCGAGAGTCATCTTGTATAACTCAGCGTAAAACAAAAGGTCCATTTTATCAAGCCCTGTCCCTTTGCAAAATAAATATTCATGAAATGTTGCAGCTTTGACCAGGACAGTAGACAGCCTGGTATTGCAATTGTTAATCCCCTAGGAATATGAGCTGAGTCTTTATTGAAAAAATGTAAACCTGCCATAAAAAAGTTGGTTCTTTTGTCAGGCATTTAATACTACCTAGGTTGTTTTGCTGCTATAGGATCAATTTTCCTTCTCTTTGTTTTCATCCTTTCTGCTTTTTCTCTCCCTTTCCCTTCTCACTAATCCTCCCCACCTCTATATTCTAGCCTTTAATAAATGAATGTGTATACTTTCCTGTTAAAATTTTTTTAGTTCTTTTCTAATTTCGGTTTTTATTGTACACTGTCTAGATCTACCTGTTAGCCTAAGGCAGTATATCAAGTCTACCTAAATTAGGGGTCCTTTTACTAAGGTGCACTGAAAAATGGCATGCGGTAGTGTAGGCGTGGGTTTTGGGTGCACGCAGATCCATTTTTCAGCTTGCCTGTATAAAATGCCTTTTTAAAATTTTTGACAAAAATGGATATGCGGCAAAATAAACATTGGCGTACGTCCATTTTGGGTCTGAGACCTTACCGCTAGCCATTGACTTAGCAGTAAGGTCTCTCATGTTAACTATGTGGTAATCATCTACGCGTGTCAAGTCGGAATTACCACCCAATTTTTGCCGTGCACCAGAAAATAACATATTTTCTGGCATGCATAAAATGCTTGTAAAATATGAAATTTCAGAATGGGCCACACGGTGGCTGGGTGGTAGCTTTGAATTGGCGTGCATTGGGCACGCGTAGGCGCCTACGCAGCTTAGTAAAAAGGCCCCTAAATATATAAATAAATATATCTTCAATACACCTAAAATTTTGGCAAGACCTCATTTGGAGTACTTTGTGCAGTTCTGGAGACCATAAAGGATCTCTGATGGAGAGGAAAGGATTGTAGAATTTGGTATCAATAGGCAGACTGGAAAGGTCGTATGGTCTTTTCTCTGTTTACAATATTAACAGCTTCATTTTTCATCCAAGAGTATTCAAATCAACCCAGTGACTGAAAGTGGATATAGATGGGTTCTATTTAACTGATTAGGAGACTTTCAAAGATGATGTTTGGAAATGGAGCTAATTTGAATTTGCTATGACAAAGGGTGTGAAGACTTATACAATCAAAACGTTTGGTTTATTATTCTTTATTTGTTTAATACTTATGTAATTGTTCTTTCACATTGAAAGTATAGAGAGTGTTGTGTTTAATAAAGACAGCTGAATGTGAGAAATGTACAAGGATGTGAAGGCTTTTATGAGTCTTTTATATCCTCCCCCCCACCAAACCAATGTCCATAATCATAGTCAGATGGGCCATTATGTTTACAATCCTATGTTGGACGACATGTGGCCTAGCTTCCTTCAGAACCCAGCAGTCATAAGTTTCTGACTGCTGAGGTATAAGAAAGCTAATTTTTCTTGATTTAGTTCATGTTTGTTATGAGTCATTGATAAAATACCACAAACATATTAGCCTGCTAGAAGGCCTGGGGAGTGTGAAAAGAATAAGCACATTCTTTTCACAGGCAAACAGCAAGGTCAAGCAAAGACAGTAAGCAGAAAATATTTACCCTTTCATACCCTGCCACCAAAAAGCAATTACCACCTTATCACCTTTAAATACTGTGAGAAAAACAAATAAATAAATGTATTTAAATGAATAATTGGTTTAGTTTATTCAACTTGACACTCTATGTTTCAATTGCCAGACAAAAATTTGAGATTTTACAATACTGGTTTAGCTTGGCTCTTATTTGTGGAAAAGGCAATCTTCAGATCCTTTAGTATTCAATTGTATTATTGATATAAAATGTAGGAGCATGATAAATTTGCCTATGCCAGAGGCTCAGCATAAACAAACTGATCTCATGAATATTCATTGTGGATATCCTGAAAAGTTGACTGTCTGTGGATTCCCAGGACAGATTTGGGAAGCCCTGATTTAGAGTTTTGCCTAAATTCACTATGGGCTCTATTTCCTAAATTATGGTAAGATTTCCCAATACTGCATTGTCATTGCCAAAACTTGGCATTAACAGCTGAGGGCATCACCAGCAGCTTCCCATTCCGGGGAAATCAAACATATAAATGGCAAGTGACCGACTCACCTGCAAATGCGCAGTAGAGACTTCCCTCTCTGTCCTGCCCTCGCGTCAAGATGTGATGATGTCAGAGGGCGGAACAGAGAGGGAAACGGAGTCGGACTGTTGGATGCTGCCGCTGGAGCCTAGAAACGAACATCGCGCGCACCAACCTCCACCCCTCCCATCCCCGCCGCCACTCCCGCCCCCCTCCGTATCGGGCCCCCTGCACTGACCTGACAGCACCTCTCACCTCCGTGAGGGAAGGCCTGAAGGGAGGCGATCTGTGACTGCCGCTTCAAATGCAGGGGGCCCGGAGCTGAGGAGGCAGGCAGGTGAGACTGGGGACTGCAGCACCAGTGGCCTGACCCTGGTGCCGGGCCCCCCTTGGAGGCCCGGGCCTGGGGAATTTTGCCCCCCCCCCCGCCCTTCCTCTCGTTGGCCCTGCCAATCAGAGCCCAGAAGAACAAGTTTTAAAAATAGCTGGCCATATCACTGCAGGTTACCTCTTATCTATGTTAACTAAAGAGGGAACAGTCATTTCTCAGTAACAGCTTTAAATATAAACATGCACCACCTGCTGGTCAAACTAGAGAAATACACTTCAAGAAATAATACAGCTTTACAGGCTTAAAACCCACTGTTTTGTCACAGTCATATTATAATTAAGGAAAATATCACTGTAAATACAAACCAGAATACATCCAGAAAAGACTTCTAACACATGGTAACAATGAAAGAAAATAAAAACATGACCATATATAGTAAGCAAAAACTAAATTCAAAAAACCCCCAAAAAACAAAAACCATAAATCGCATGGTCTTGTTTGCAAAAAGCATGGTCAACTTGCAATATTATCCTATATAATAATTCTCACCTCCAACGTTCTGAGGCTGCCTGGAACCGTGGAAAAGGAAAGTGGAGTAGATAAAAGTGATGTCATTCCTGAAGTGCCACTGATTGGCTGCTATGACATGCTGCAGGATATTCAATAGACAGGAGTGGAAGTGAACAAAGCAAGTCTATGGTAAGCAAGGAAGCCCATTGGTTAATCTCTGATTCCACTCCCCAAAGCAGCCGTCATTCCTATATACTCAAAAAAAAAAAAAAGGAAACCTAGGAGCTGCTTCTCATTGCCGTTTTTACAGCTGTTTCCACTGGACAAAAGGAGTGGGGAGACACACAGACCCAGCAAATGGGAGGGGGGACCCTGCAACTGGGAGGGAGGGAGGGGGAACACCAGGGGCGTAGCTACGGGTGGGCCTGGCTGGGCCCAGGCCCACCCAATTTCAGCCCAGGCCCGCCCAGCGCCAGCCCCAGCACCCATTGCCGGCCACTGCTGCTTTTCCTGTTGAGCAGCAGGGCCGGCGCTACAAAAAGAAGAAGCGCTAACGGCGCTAAGGCCGAGAAATGTAAAAAAAAAAAAAAAAGCACTGTCTCGGCAGCCTTGAGGCATCTGCGGGAGGAGCCTGCGAGCCAGCAGCCAATGCCTCAGCAGCCAATGCCTCAAGGCTGCCGAGACAGTGCCTGCCGGTGCCGCGCTTTTTTTTTTTTAAACATTTCTCGTCCTACGGTCCTTAGCGCCGTTAGCGCTTCTTCTTTTTGTAGCGCCGGCCCTGCTGCTCAACAGGAAAAGCAGCAGTGGCCGGCAATGGGAGCTGGCATGCAGGGCGGGCCTCGTCGAAGAAAAGAGGGAAAACATGGAAGGATGGGGAGAAAAGAGGGAAAACAGATGGAAGGATGGCAGAGAAAGAGGGAAAACATGGAAGGATGGGGAGACAGAGGGAAAACATGGAAGGATGGGGAGAAAAGAGGGAAAACAGATGGAAGGATGGCAGAGAAAGAGGGAAAACATGGAAGGATGGGGAGAAAGAGGGAAAACATGGAAGGATGGGGAGACAGAGGGAAAACATGGAAGGATAGGGAGAAAGAGGGAAAACAGATGGAAGGATGGCAGAGAAAGAGGGAAAACATGGAAGGATGGGGAGAAAAGATAGAAAACAGATGGAAGGATGGGGAGAGAAAGGGGAGAGACTGGAAGGATGCAGAAAGGTGAGAGACTGGAAGGATGTGGAGAGAGAAGGGACACTGAACAGAAAAGGGTAGAGTGATACAGAGACACTGGTTAGAAAGAGGGAGAGAGACATTAGATGGAAGGATCAGGAGAGAGGATAGATGGATGGAAGGATGGGGAGAGAAAGAGGGAAGACGCTGGATGGAAGGGTAGGGAGAAAGAGGTGACACTGGACGGAAGGATGCAGAAAGAAAGAGGGGAGACTACTGGAAGGATGGGGAGAGAGAGGGGAGACTGGAAGGATGGGGAGAGAAAGAAGAGAGCTGCTGGATGGAAAAGGAGAGTAGTGAAAGACTGGAGAATAAGAGGAAGGGGCATGGGGAGAACAAGGGTGAGAAAAAGATGAAAAGCCATAAGTAGATGAAGGAAATTAAAGAATGGATAGTAAGAATGAATTAAATCAGGACAGAGAGAAAGAGGCAGAAAAATATTGAAGAAAGCAAAGAAAAAGGAGAGAAAAATGAGAAATGGCCAGGAAACCGTGGCAGAAGAGTTAAGCGAAAACGAAGGAAAGCAGAATCTAGAGACTGGGAGCGACACAATGAGAAAAAGTAATGGCCATACAAGAAAGGTAAAGAAAATAATTTTATTTTTAATTTAGGATAAAGTAATATGGTACCTGTGTTAATGAAGTTTCAGAGACCAATAATTCCTTCCTTAGGTCAGGCGAGGATACCGTAACAGCATTATACTGGCCTGAGGCAGGAGGTTTTGGCCTCTGAAAGCTCATTGAAAAGGGTGTTAGGCTATTAAATACATTTTCTGAAATCTGATGCACTGAAAAGCAGCACTTTACCCTGTGTGACAAATGCATCTGATTAGCGTGACTAAATTTTGCTGGGGGAAGGGGGTAAAGAGAAAATTTTGTGCCCACCCACTTTGGGTTCAGGCCCATCCAAAATTGGCAGTCTGGCTACGCCACTGGGGGACACCCCTGCAAATGGGAGACATACCCGGGGGGGGGACGACCCTGGAACTGGGAGAGAGGGGGGACCCTGGCACATACTCTTATTCTCACACACACACTCGCACCTAGTCTCACTCTCTCTCTGTCACACACACACACACTTGCACATGCACACTCAAACAGAGCAGATCGTTGACAAAACAAAACATAATTTATTAGTAAAAACCAATGGAATATACACACACAAATAGCCCAACACAGGCCGTGTTTCGCTCAACAGGGCTGTTTCAGGGGCTACACAATAGTCCTTCACTCTCTCAAACATACATACTCTGAGGAAAACCTTGCTAGCACACGTTTCCTTTAAAACAGAAACGGGCCTTTTTTACTAGTATAAAATAAAATATGATCCATAATAACAGAGCTAAAATAACAGGCTGCATAAAAAACAAAAATACAGCGGCCATCTTCCAAATTCAGAACACACCTGGTATCTCAAAGGATATATAACAAAACACTTAGGGGCCCTTTAATTACTAAAATGCAGCAAGCCACATGGCGATCTGGCAATACTGCCGGACTACAGCAGATGCATGGCGGTAGTGCCTGTCCCCACTGTACGCCATTTCAAAAATATTTACCACTGGGTTAGTGCGGGAGCCCTTACCACCTCCTAAATAGGTGGCTGTAAGGGTTCTCCTGGGAAATGGCTGCTCAGTAAGGGCCCTGTTTACTAAGCCGCACTGTAGGCACGCTAACTCTATAGCACATTCTAAAAATTAGGGCGCACTAATGCTAGAGACACCCATAGGAATATATTGGTGTCTCTAGCATTAGCATGCGCTAAAAAGTTAGCGCACCTACAGCATGTCTTAGTAAACAGGATCCTGAGCGTTTAACTTATCGCACGACCATTTCCTTTGTTTAAAAAAAAACACATTTACCCTCTGTGGTAAAAGGAGGCCTCGGCGTACAGCAAATCCATTTGCCGACGCCACCTCTTTTACTGCAGAGGATATATAAAAGAAGAAAACATGAAAACCTGACCATCTTTTTTATTTTAAAAAACTCTCTAATTCACTCTCCTGTGACAACCATTGCGGCAGTTAATAATCTTCTCCATAGATTCCAAAAACACCCTCCAATACGTGGATAAGAGATGCAAAGAAGATCATATCACAAAAGAAAACCTAAAACAAAAATTTAAAATAAAAGATACGTGCAGCAGATGCATTAATACATCAAGTGCTTATCTCGACTATCTGAACTACCGTGGATATGCAAAACTCATTACATCATTGAATGTGAAAATCACTTCAAATAAATGTTTGAACAGTAGTGCAAAGTATACAAACCTAAGTCCAAAAATGGTAGAAGAAAACCTAAAATGAATAGCACATGCATCCTAAAAAATGTATGGGTCTTCCATTTCACACCCTGAAAACCAACTTCTGCTTTCAACTAGACCCAAAACAGAAAATATAAAGAAAAAAAAAAAGACTAGCAGCTGCCATATGATCAAAGAAATGTACTTAAAAGATTTGGAAAGTTCCCCCTGCTTAGTCACTCTTACCATTATGAGTAAGTGGATTGTGTGTATTGATTGTCAGAACCCCGTGCAGGAATCATGTGGATAGATGTTAAGTATAAACACAGCCAGAGGAGCCAACTTTTCAAAAATGATTGGGGGTGTTAAGTCAAACAGAAATGACCCCTCCCTGGACACATTCAAGAAGTCTGCTCAATGCTGGGGGTGCTCAAGCACCCAGAGCTGGCATCTATGCCCAGATTCCACGAGGGGGGTTTACTTTTAAACAGGAGATAGATACAAAATAAAAAATGAACAGAGACCACCAGCAGCCTAAAAAAAACAGAAAAACTAAGGAAGCAACAGAATAGAGAAATCAATAGAGTTGATACTGCTGCTTAAATAGGTTCCCCTCTTTTCTGAGCCATCTACTCTTGTTATGTGGAGAAACCAAATGAATAGTTTATTAAGGCTGGAGTGTATGACAGCTATGAGGTCAGGAGAGAGTGAGAAATTGATTTTTGGCAATTTGGGAATCATTCTTGAATGCTCTATGGAATACACTGCATACTCAACAGGTTGCTAGTTTAATTGTGAACAGGGAGGGGTGGGGTAGGCAGGAGGGTGGATGGGCATTTCAAATAGTTTAAAACTGAAAGAATATTATGAACAATAAATAGGGCAATATACGTTTATGTTGCAAGTATGCACTTTGTTATACAGTATGTTTTTGCATTTCTTAATAAAGTCAATATCTTATTAATCACTCTATTGGTATTTGCTGCTTGAAATCATTTCAATTTATTCTTAAAACAAGTAAGGTTCTCGTCACTTTTCAGAGGAAAGACTTCAGATTCTCTGCATTTTGCCCCGGTTTTACATCACACGAATAGCAGACTGCTTCCTATCCTATGCAGACCATTATCTGCTATTTTGGGATAAGGTGCAGAATCGTCATTAGTCGGAAAACCTCCGCTTTGCTAACTTTAATTTCTTTCATAGACTTTTCATATTTATATTATAATACTTTCATAGACTTTTTATATTTATATTATAATATGCATCAGTACACTTATCTGGGCTGTAGTTTGCTTGATTGGGGTAGGAACCTGATGTGGATGTGGCCTGGTTTCCAAACATTCTTCCACTATGGTCAGACAATCTTGCTGAGGTAATGATGTATACAACACTATCACGTCCAATGTTACTAATATAAAGGGATGTTGGTTAGTGGGAACCACATCTAATATCTTAAAAAAATGAGTATTATCTTTTATACACGTTGCATTTTCTTGTACCATCTGTTTCAGAAACCAATCTACATACTGTGACAGAGGTTCAAGGAGAGAATCTATTGATGCTACGATAGGTCTTCCTAGGGGTGTTATTGGATCTTTATGTATTTTAGGAACTGTATAAAATAGTGGAACGAGAGGAAACGGCTTATTTAAAAAATCCAATTCCCTTTTCGTTAGAAAGTTCAAAGTTGTATGTAGGAAAGACAACATGGGCACTGAAACAGTGTTTGAGTGATCACAAGTTTAACATTATACAACAACGCAGGGAAGCCACATTAGTGGCCCACTGCATGGAACAGCATACGTTTGCAGACTTCAGCTGCATAGTGATAGATCAGGTGAGGGAGTCAATTAGGGGAGGGAATAGAGATTGAGGGCTGATACAAGCGGAACAACGCTGGATTTTTAGGTTGAAGACAAAAATACCGAATGGCCTGAATATTCGAATAGAGTGGAAAGCATTTCTATAAGCGAGGAAGGAAGGTGGGAAAGCTAGATGACTATAGTCAGTGGGTAGGAGGCCCCTTTAAGAATTGAGTCGGTAGTGATTGGTCAGGTAAATAAGCTGAAGGGATAAATACCCCAATGCCATCTAAGAGAGTAGGAGTCCCACGGAAGGAAAGAGCAGGACCCTCACAAGGTAGGCTCCTTCATGCACATTTCACTATAAGGTAGCTCCATATGGTCCTCTCTCTGAAACATTATATTTATACTTTGGTTGTAGGGCAGGTATAGTAGCCGAGGGCACTGCTCCTGATGAAGCACTTGAGAAACAGAGGCGCTCTGTCGAGCGTCCCAATCGATCAAACTACAGCCCAGATAAGTGTACTGATGCATATTATAATATAAATATAAAAAGTCTATGAAAGTATTATAATATAAATATGAAAAGTCTATGAAAGAAATTAAAGTTAGCAAAACGGAGGTTTTCCGACTAATGACAATTCTGCACCTTATCCCAACATAGCAGATAATGGTCTGCATAGGATAGGAAGCAGTCTGCTATTCGTGTGATGTAAACCAGGGCGAAATGCAGAGAATCTGAAGCCTTTCCTCCGAAAAGTGACGAGAACCTTACTTGCTTTAGGAATAGATTGAAATGATTTCTTAATAAAGACAATATTTAAAATAAATGCTTTGTTTCCTGTTTTGGGGCCAAGTGATCTGGTTATGTCATGATTGGTGGGCATGTTATGTAAGAGAAAGCCAGCCCCATTGCCCTGTGGGATGTTTCTATTGAAAAAGGGACCCATACTGTGGGAAGTGCATCTCGGTTGCAAATGACACTCTTACTGGTGAAATGTGAATAAACCAGACAGCAGTAGGACCAGGGCATACAACAAAAAGATGACGTTTGGGGACCAATGTGAAGCAATTCTGGATCCCTTTTCCTTGTCTATACAGAGACTCAAAGAGGGCTGTCTTATGGCAAGATAAATGCTTTAAAAAATTGATAACGTTTGTATTTCTATAGTTAAAGAAGTAGTGTAAATGTATTAATTTTGTATGTACATTAGTAAAATAATATCTCAATATATAGCCAGGATATTGCATACATAACAATACAAGTGGTCCCCAGGCAGGGGCGTAGCCAGACACCCAAATTTGGGTGGGCCTGGTCCCACGATGGGTGGGCAGAAGTACTCCGCCTTGTTGTCCCACAAGTGATTTCGTCTCTCCCTCTCTTGCCTGCATCCATATGGTCTCTCAGACATCCGCCCTTCCCTGAATAAAATAGCAGATTTTCACCGGCAGCGAGCAGCAACTAATACACACTGCTCATGTTGGCCCCACAGCCTTTCCTCTGATGTAACTTCCTGTTTCTGTAAAGGTGAAAATACATCAGAGGGAAGGCTGCAGGGCCGGTGCAAACAGTATGTATCAATCGCTGCTTGCTGCAGGCAAAGATCTGCTATTTAAAAGGTATGCAGGAGGGACAGTTGGGAGTTTTCGGCTGGTGGGGCTTGGGAATCCCTGTCAGCCACATTATAGATGTGCTGCTACAGGGTGGGCCTGAACCCAAAGTGGATGGGCCTGGGCCCACCCAAGCCCACCCCTGGCTACGCCACTGCCCCCAGGGCCTCAGTGGCATCCGCAAGAGCTGTTGGAAATTCATATTACACATCAGCTTCTACTTCCATACCGCTCATGGGAAAGACTATATGTGAAAAATACTGTATGTCTGGCCCATCCAAATGATTTATTTTCCAATCCAGACCAAAATTTTCCAGTTTATGGTAAAGATCTATAGTACACTGTTTTTTTCTCCACCTGTATTGTGTTGTTTGGTAGTGACAGTTAACCCCAGTTTACTAAGCCGCACTAGTGGCTGCCACACGGCAATGCCAACACAGTCCATTCAAAGTGAATGGGCTGTGTCAGTATTAGCACACAGCAGCCGCTAAGCGGAACAGCTTAATAAACGGGGGCTTAGTTTGCCTGTGATAGTATCTGCTATAGTCTGTATTGTTGAGACTTTGTCTCAGAGGGGACATTTAGCTTTGAGGCTATACTTCCTTTCTTTTTTCATCTGGTTTTTTTTTGCACCATTTTTATCATTTATTCATTTTATATACCGTTTCTTATTTATTTTCTTATTGCTATTGCAAAACAGAACGGTTTACATTAAAAAGAAATACTTCTCATACAAACAAACAAATAAATAAGAACTCCAATCATTGATAGAAAAGCACAGCAACCCCCAAAAAACAAAGAAATACATTTCTAGTAGAATCTATTACTCAAAAAAAAACCCACAATTACCTATAATAAATATAATTTACCAAAACTTCTACACCTTCCCTGCTATCATAAATTCTGTTCAATACAGTTTGTAAAAAGAAAAGTTTTCAGAAGTTTTCGAAAGTGAATGTAGGAATCCTCTAATCTAATTTCTTTTGGAAGTCCATTCCAAAGAGAGGGAGACAGAAAAAAGAATGCCGATGCACGAGTAGATTCCCATCGAGCCTTAGCCAGCGGTGGAATATCTAATAGTTCGCATAGGAGAATAGGGAATAGTCAGATTAGATAGGTAACTAGGAGTAAGTAAATGAAAAGCCTTATGTGTCAAAGTGAGTACTTTAAATTTGGCTCTTGCTTCAATCGGAAGCGAATGAAGTTGGTATAATAAAGGTGTTATTCTATCATCCCTCTGAGCCCTACAAATCATGCGAGCCGCTGTATTTTAGATTAACTTTAGTGATCCTTGCATAGATAACATTACAATAATCTAAGTGTGATGTAATATACGCGTACGTCAATGTTTCAAGAGAGTCTTTACTTATTATATTTCTAATTGAACGGAGCTTCCTTAAGTGAAAATAAGACTTTTTAACTACATCAGATATTTGTTCCTCAAAAGTTAGTGCAGAATCAATAATGACCCATAAATATCTGAAGGATTTAACTGTAGGAATGTATTGACCAAATAACATGGGTACTACTGATGGAATAGCTCCATGTCCCACTATCCATGATGTTGTTGTCTTATCCGGATTTAATACTAAGTGATGTGTTGCCAACCACTCTGCCACTTTATCAAGACAAGTTTGAATTGGTGTAAGACCTATACTTGATGGCTGGACATAATGAATGAGAAGGAAGTCATCAGCATACGAATAAGAACTAATACCCATTGTTTGAATGAGTAATGCCAGGGGACTAACGTATAAATTAAACAGCAATGGTGACAGGACCGATCCCTGTGGCACCCCACATGATAAACTATATAACTTGGAACAAGATTGCTGTTGAATAACTTTAAACGAACGATCTTTGATGAAGGATGTAAACCATTTTTGAGTTTGTATATAGGTCACACATGTACTATGTCAGCAGGTTGAGCAAGGAATTTTGTTTTTGATTATGTGGTAGTTTGCCCTGCTTTCTCTGTGGATTGTGTATTTTAAACATGTACAGTGTACATAACAGAGAATATCCAATTCAACGTGTTTAACATCTTAATTTTGTTTCCAAGTAAGCCACCGATATCAGTGTTGTTATACACACAAGCAAAGACCTATTGGAGGGATAAGAGAAAAGTGTCTACAAAGCCTGGTACGAGTTTTAAAAGATCTGTGCAGTCACACCCAGTCTGCCAGAATAAAGTACTCAGAAAATGTTCTAAATCTCTCATAGCACACTAATTATTTGCAATTTGAATCATCTCATAACAAAGAAAAGAAAGAGGGGGTATGGAGAGGAGCAGATAGATGGGCATTGCAGAACAGATAAGAAAAACAAAAAACACCAAACAACCCACACACATGAAAGACAAAAAAAAAAAAAAGAAAGAAACCAAACCATAAAGAAGAAGAAAAGAAGCAAAAGAACCTTAAACTGGCTCAGCAACAATACATCTAGGAGACCAAACTCAGTTCAGCTCCTTGGATCCACTGGGGCTGGGGATGTTATCAAGACTGTAATTATTCCTTTCAGAGTAGGGAATTCTTGCTCTTAGACACAACAATCTCTCCTGGTTGGCACCAGGGCACATATATATCAGGTTTCATAGCGAATTGTGCTTTGTGGTTTTCAGTCTGGGCACTGTCCCTGTTATTGATGGGCTACAGAAGAGTGGAAATACTGTGGACAGATGTGAGGTCAGTGGCATTCCTAGCGTATTTGACATCCAGAGCGGATTATTTTTATAACACCTCCTTTACCGCAACTCCTCCCTCTTTCATCCCCTCCCCCCAGTCCAGCAGCTCCCCCTGTCCTCCTTCACCCCCACCAGCGGTCCAGCAGCTGCCCTCTGTCTCAAACCTCCCCCCCCCCAGTCTACCTTTAAACATGGCTTTCTCCCCTCTAGAGGTAGCTGGCAGTTTTAGGGGGTCTTTTACTAAAGATAAACTTGTTATCTGCAGCAGGGCCCATTTTATTCCTATTGGCCCTGCTGCAGATAGCTCGAGCTAATCTTTAGTAAAAGACCCTCTTAGCGATTGTTCGCAACACACTGCCTATTCAGCCCCTGAGAAAACAGGAAGTGGCTGAAGGGGCCGATGGGCAGATGATCAGAAGCAAATGCAGGTGCTTGAAGATGTTAGCACCATACTAACACCTGCGTTTGCTACCGCACCATGATCAGAGCCCCCCGAGCACGTGAAACAATCCGCTTGCGGGCTCTGAATGCAACTAGCATGCAAGCAGGGCTCTTAGCACAAGTAGCAAGCAAATGAATGCTAAACCTATTCTTCCCCAATGATCAGCAACCAGCGCACTAAACATTGGCTTGCTGGCCGAGGCAAACCCTACGTCAGATTGGAGCTGGTGTTAGGATTTGCAGACCATTGGGGAGGAATGGTGAGCCCTGTCTAGCATGCATTTGCACACTAGCAGGTCCCCTATTCCCCCCCAATGCAGCACCCCTCCCCCCAGCAACACGGGGGCTGAAGGTCCGGCAGCCCTCCGGTCCCCCCAACCCCAACACAGGTTCGAGGGGGCTGGAGATCCGGTGGGTCTCTAGGCCCCCTAACCCCCCCCCCCCAGCATCCCCTCAGATGTCTCTGGTGGCCCAGTGAGCCGCGGCTCAATCCCACCTGGTGGTTTAGCAGCCATATGGTGTGAAGCCCCACCCAGTGCATCACAGGATGCACTGGGCAGGTCTGGGCGCCATTTTCGAGATGACATCGATGGAAGAGGAGGGAGGCCACCTCCCTCCTCCAACGAAGGTAGGGGGTGGGGAAGGGCTGCTAGAACACCAGGTGAGGGAGGGAATTGACCCACCGCCCACTGGGCCACCAGGGACATCTGAGGGGATGATAGAGGGATCTCCAGCCCCACTGAACTTGTGTCTAGGGGGTGTCCTCCTGCCCCCACTTCGCTTGGCTTGGGTTGGGAGTAGTTGGGATCTGGTGGTCCCATGGCTTTTGATAGCCCAGACCTGTCAAACAAGTGCGGAGGATTGTGCCTGCGCATGCTCAGGCACAATCCTCACGCACTTCTAACCTATGATCAGAGAGAATAGCGTGCTTAAATTTGCATGCTATTATCTCTGATCATAGGGGTGGTAAAGCCTGCGCTGTTCCAACGCTATTTTTAGAGCATTGTTTGGAGCAGCGCAGGGCTTTGAATCATCTGCCCATGAATGTAGAAGGGGCAAGATGTAGCAGAGTCTCCAGGAAGTGTGCAGGCAGAGTTATGTGAATTGCTTCCGCTGCTGGCTGCCTCTAAAGGACAGAAGCCATGTTAAAGGTAGCCTGGGGAGGGGGGGAACTGCCAGACTGCAGAGGGGTGGGATTTGAGAGAGAGAAGAGTTATTTGAATCCCCTTTATTGCCTGTAGCCAGGGCAAGCTGCACCCACTGCTCTGTCCTCGGTACACCTCTGATGTGAGTGTGCAGTGTAATGAGCTCTCACTCACATGAAGCTGACCTGGAAACACAGACATGTACAAGGAAGCCGTTGCGCCTAAAACAAACAATGAAAAAAAATAAAGGATCTAATAAATCATGGCTTAATTTTTTTGCATAAGTGTATAAATCCACTCAACTTCTTTTTTGAAGTTAGTATAATTCATTTCTTATATCAATCATGTACATTACATAATACAGCAGCAATATTCCAAATTAATATCGATTAAGATCACAATGTCCAGGTCTTCAGTACACAGCCAGCCAATCTGGATTGAAAATACCAGCATTAAAAATTCACATATTACAAAAGTGTCTTGAGCAGGCCTGCAGTCATGTCTTTATAGCCAATTCTCCCCCACCCCATACCTTTGGTTTGGAGAAGGTCTGATCCTGCAGGCAGGTAACTGAGCAATAAGAAATTGTGTTAACCTTTGTGAGATATTTGAATCATTCAAAAGCACTGAAGATCAATTACCCCACCTAGTGCAGGCAGAATAGAACTGCAAGACCCCTCTTCCTTTTTCCGTCACATCACACACTGAAGCAGGTGCATGTGTGGAGTCCTGTGGAAGGAAACTACTGTGGAATGGGCAAAATTCATCCAACAAACATATATTAAAATCTATGAAATGGGGGGTGGAGGGGAGGAGGAGAGAGAAAGCAGCAGAGAAAGGGTAGAAACCAACTGGAGCTAGGCACCTGAACAACAGAAGCTAGCAGTGAATAAACTTTGAAATTAACTTTGAATGAGAATAGATACCCAGTGGGGAAACAAGAGGAAATGGGGTGGGGGGGGGGGGGGGGGGGGGGAGAGAAAGGACAGATTGAATAATGTTGGTGGATGTTATACAATTTTTCTGGGATGGTTGTTACAGTTTTTTTTCTTCGAAAAATTCAATAAATCTATTGAGCCTAAAATCAATGAAACAGCAGGTAAACATAGCACTATATGCCAACAAAGGGTTAACCCCCCCCCATCTACACCCACCCCCAACTTAGAAAAGTATGGATTTTCCTGTTTTTCAACAGAAGTACACACTAGGAGCTGCTGCTATGACTTCCTCCAAGTGAACAACTATCCTCTGCAGTCACTTTTTATGAGGTCTTTCCCTGAAAAAACTGTTGCTGCAAACTTACAGGGAAGCCCCCCCTTCCCTACTCTGAGTGGTAGAGTCAATTCTATATGAATCCAAAGCTCAAGGTGAATGAGAAATCCCCACTTTTCTAATATACTGGTATGCTGCACTACTCAAAGCTGTGATTTTATTAGTGGTTATTTTTATAATGAAAACCTTGGATTAAACTGAACCAGCACTATCTAAGAGAGATACCTCTGAGGTATCTAATCTGGTTGGCCAAGAAGGGTCAGTGGTTACTGAAGGCACAGCTGCAGTCAAAGAAAACAATAGGTCCCAATAGCCACACAAACTCAAGCCCCGAAGCTCAGAAGCAAATGCGGGCACTAGAGGCCATTAGCGCCAGACTAGCATCCATATTTGCTAATGCACAATGCTGAGAGCCGATGAACACATGAATCAACAAGCTCCTTGTCTGCCAGTCAATGAGCATGCAAATGCATGCTGCTGAGCTGATTCCCTATTCCTCCCCAATGCTCAGAGGACAGCACATCAAACAAGGGCACTCTTGCTGCTGAAAACCCTACGCCAGCTTGGAGCTGGTGTTAAGGTGCCTAGCAGTGATGAGAAGAATAGGGAGGGCAGCAAAAGGCACTGGAGCTCAACCCCCTCCCAAAATACCCTGGTGGACCTCTGTCCTCCTCCCCCCCCTAAATACCGAAAAGAGGTAGATTCCCACTGCAATGGAAAAGGGCCTATCCAATTTTCTTAGACAGATGGCATGGTGGGCATCATTAAGGACTTATCAAGTGGGGGTAACCACTGAGATCACGACACAGGGGGGAATAACTGTTAAACAAGTTGATGACGGTATGTTATGCTCAGTAGTTGTGCAGGACAGACGCCATACTTGACTGTGCAGGTATAACATATGATGTGTATTATTGAGATGTCGTCAATAAAAGTGTTGACCTGTGTACACAAGAAGGGGAAGGAGAGTTCAAAGTACCAATAATGCGGTTATTACTCTGATCTGACGGAGGCAGGCTCGTTTGCAACCTTATATATTGAGTCCATTGATTACTCCGCTGTATTAATAATATATGGGTGGGGGGGTGGGGTAGGATGGGGAAGTTGGGGGAGGGGGAAAATCAAAAACTAAAAGTTTGAGACTATTGTTTAGAATTGCATTGGCTTACACAGCATAACTTGTTTGTGACTTAGTTCAGTGGAATGTACTGTGTGATTATTATGCTAATCGCTAATAAAAATTGCTTAAACATAAGGACTTATCAAGGTTCAATTTGAAGCCTGAGAAATAATATTCTATCTTTTATTGGCAGCCAATGCAAATTGTACAAAAGGGGGGTTGCTTTGGCGATGCATGGTAGTCTGAATATGAGACGTGCGGCAGTGTTTTGAGCGGTTTGTAGGTTTTTGAGGAGATCCCCGTTAAGTCCTGCATAAATAGAGTTGCAGTAATCAAATTCTGTTAGGACTAGGGACTGGATTAGGGTACGGAAGATTGATTTTGTGAAGAATGGTCTTAGTCTCTTCAGTTTCCATAATGAATTGAAGACACTTAAGATCACTTTGGAAATTTGATTATCTACTACTAGCATTTATATAGCGCTACCAGACGCACGCAACGCTGAACACTTGACATAGAGAGACAGTCCCTGCTCAAAGAGCTTACAATCTAGGTAAAACAGACAGACAAGACATTACAAGCAAGGGAATTACAGGGTAGAGAGGAACAGGGAGGAGGAGAGCAAATGAGTAGCGGTTAGGAGCCAAAGGCAGTAGTGAAAAGGTGAGCTTTCAGCATAGATTTAAAAACAGGTAAAGAAGGAGCTAGACATATGGGTTCAGGAAGACAGTTCCAGGCATAAGGTGCCGCAAGACAAAAGGAACGAAGTCTGGAGTTAGCGGTGGAGGAGAAGGGGGACAACAAGAGAGATTTGTTCAGAGAGCGGAGTTCACGGGGAGGAATGTAGGGAGAGATGAGAGAGGAGAGGTAGTGAGGGGTCATAGAGTGGATGCATTGGTCAATTGTGACTCCTAAGATTTTCATAGTTGAGTCAAGGGGATATGTGATGTTCTCATTGGTAAATAATTTAAGATTTACGGAGTGATGAGGAATAGTAACTATTAAGAATTTAGTTTTTTCGGTGTTCAGTTTTAATTTGAAATTGGATGCCCAAGATTCCAGTAGTGAGATAACTAATCTGATGATATGAGTAATTTCATTTATTTCTTTAGTGAATGGACTATAGATGGTAACATTGTCTGCATAATGAATATTGGGAGACCATTTTTCTCCAGTAAATTGCCTAATGGAAATCAACATGATGTTAAATAGGATGGGGGACAATGGAGAGCCCTGGAGCACTCCACAAATGGGACCATGCTGATGTTTAGAAGGATATTATGATCAACAGTGTCAAAGGCACTGGACATATCAAACTGGAGTATTAATATTTTATTACCAATGCTAAGTTCTTGTCTAAATTTAGCTAGGCAGGTGGTGGTAACAGTTTCAGTACTGTGAGAAGGTCTAAAACCGGATTGTGAGCTATGGAAAATGGAGTAAAGTTGGATATCGTCCATTGGTGCATGACTAACCCCTCCTTTACCTTTACCAATAATGGGATTGAAGCCACTGGTCTGTAGTTAGAGACTACACTTAGCTGGTTTGGGTATTCTTCGGTATGGGAATCAAAATAATGTTGCCATTTTGAGGGGGGAATAGGCCCTGAGATAGCATTAAAGTTATGTTTGAGTACAAATAGCTTATGAGTAAATTAGGGGTTGATTTGAGCAGGTAGCTAGGGCAGTTATCAAGTAGGCATTGTGATTTACCATATTTGTGAAGAGTGCATTTGACTTGATTAGTTGTAAGTGGGTGAAAGGCCAACCAGATTCTGTCTGCTTGGGAGCATAGTGGTGAAGGATCATATAGATTAAGAAAATGATCTATTGATGTTAGGGAGTTATTTTTAGTTTTTGTCTGATTTTAGTTATATTCTGTTCAAAATATGACGCCAATAGTTCAGTTGCTGGAGTGGGTTCGTTTGTAACATAGTAAATGACGGCAGTTAAAGACCTAAACGGTCCATCCAGTCTGCCCCATCAAGATAAACTCATTTTACATAGTATGTAATACTTTATATAGTAGTTACAGGTTGAGTATTCAATAGTTTATTTACTAGTGTGTAAAGTTTGCGCAGATTAACTGTTTTTTCGACTATGTTTTGAATAGTAAGTGATTTTTGCTTTGATAATCATGCTCTTGTATGATTTTAGGAGGTTTTTTTTCCAATTAATCCATATCATTGGATTTCTTTTGATCCAAATTCTTTCTTGTCTTTTACAATTACATTGCATTAGTAGGAGGTCTTTCTTAAACCATGGAGATAACTTATTTTTTGGTTGGGATTTTGTTTGTAATTGGTGCAAGTTCATCTTGAACAGTTTTGCAAATGTTGTTCCAATGTTGAATGAAATTAGTAGATGGAAAGGAAAGTTACCAAACTGTTCATTTGCCCAAAATTTTGAGGGGTCAATTTTACCTCTGGTTTTGAAGGTATGTGATGTGTTAGTAGGCTTAGATGAATGGGTGGATTCTTTCCAGTTAGCCTGAAAGAAAGGCTGTTATGATCTGACCAAGGTATCGAGACCACTGTGGTTCCGATATGAAGTTAACTAGCTGTTGAGCCCATTAAAACGGGCTAGTATGGGGTTTTGGCAAGCCTCCCTCCCCTTGCTGCTGCCCCTCCCCCCCCCCCGAGTCGCCGCCACCATCCCTGCACCCGGCCCGGGCCCCTCTCTTCGGTATTGAACTTACATCGGCGAAACGAAGGCAGTAGGCAGATCAGCTGAGCTCCCGTCGGCCTTCTTTCTCTGCCTGTGTCCCGCCCTCATGTGATGTAACGTCGGCGAGGGTGGGACACATGCAGGGAAGAAAGGGCGACGGGAGCTCAGCTGTTCTGCGTGCTGCCTGCATTTCGCCGATGTAAGTTCAATACCGAAGAGAGTGCTTGGGGCCGGTGAAGGGGGAGCAACGGTGGAGGCAACCTCAGGGGGGGGGGAGTGGTAGCGCGTCGGCGGCTTTGCGCAGTTTCCCTCTCTGTCCTGCCCCCGTCATCATGTATTGACGTGGGGGTGGGCAGAGAGGGAAGTCTCTACTGCGCATTTGCGAGTGAGTACGGTCACTCGCCATTTATATGTTTGATAGGGTCTGTAATTTTGGTTGATAATAAATCTAGCTGATGGTCCTTTGATGTGGGAGGACATTCCATTGAAGAGTCAAAATTGCCAGACATTAAGGAAATCAAGGAATTGTTTAGTATGTAGATTAGTAGCATTTTCAAGATGCAAGTTGATATATCCAATCATAATGATATTGTCATTATTGTCACATATGTTGGCCAGGTTTCAGCTATTGGGAGGATGATATAGTAATAGGAGGCAGATAGATTTGGATAGGGAATCGTCTTTTATAGAGCAGGGCAACAATTTCTAGGTTTTTCTAGGGGCTGAAATTCAGTAATAGCTTTTACCTGGAGGAATGATTTATAAATAATAGCTAAGCCACCTCCTCTCTTTTTGGCTCTTGGAAATTAAGAATGGAGTATCCAGGTGGAAATATGTCTAGGATTGCTGGATCATCTTTTGCATGTAGCCAAGTTTCGGAGGTAAGGGCAAGACCAAATTGAGTTTTGGTTATCCAGTTTTTAATGATTCGTTTTTTGTTGATAACCGAACAAGAATTGGTATAATCTATGAGTATGGATAGGTAGGAATGCTTATCAATAATTAATAATGGGACTTTAGTGAGTACGCATTTGTTGTATGAGGTATTTGAAAGTTGTTGTTATACTTAATGGGAAGTGTGATGTTTGGAGCATTATGAACCAGTATTGAGATTCTAAAGTAAAAGGATTATTTTGGTATCTGGTAGGTACCCATATGGATAGTGCCTAGGGGAGTATATCACAGGGATATATAGATGAATTCAAAAGCACTGGTGAAATGACTTGTGTGTCTTGATAGAAAGAGTAGGTAAAGTAACCAGTATAACAAGAATTTTAGTAAACTCATTATACAGCACTGAGAAAGTGATTTTTTTTTTTTGTTTTTTTTGGTAACTGTGCAATATATAATGTGAGGTAAAGATGGTGAAAAAACAATGTTGATGTCTTGTGATGTTAGAAGGTATCTATCAATTCTTGCAAACCAAAACAACAAGGAATGGTAAGAATACTGTCTGTGTCAGACTACAGCATTAAAATGACCTAAATTAGAGTGAGGAGGTCAACTAATGAGAACACAGAGGTGTATGAGGTAAACTAATTATACATAATAAGTTAACAAATAGTAAAACTCATTGACATCTGTGCAAGTCCAAGTAGCAGGAAATGATGCACTTTGTTGACCGTCAGTTCTTAGGTCAGTGGAATGCATTTGTCAAGTTACTCTTGAAGTTGGTCACAAAGGGTATTGACTAACAACCTGGTTCAGAATCCTTCCGAAGACGCTGCTAAAGTTGCGCACGAAGGGGCACCTCAGCATTGTAGTCAGATTCAAAATGGGGCGGGAGGTGATAGCAACCGCTCGGTTGCACTTTCTGATGGTTTGTTGCAAAGCAGTGGGTAAAGGAAGGTCCGGTATAGCCTCCTAGGTGGACTGGGGCTCTGAACTGCAGATACTAATGATGTTTAGAGGGTGTAGGGTGGATTTCAACACTTCAGCAGTTGTATTCAAGTTCAAAGAGGATAGGAGACCTTATTAGGTACTAGAATGTGGGACCTTCTTCTGAGGGATCACACCTTGATAAAGTTTGAAGTGATGCACAAAACGGATGTGCCCCTTTGGATCACCCCTTAGGCATGACGCCTGAGGCACAATGCCTTAGAAGCAGGCTGCTTGTTGTGGGAGATGCTTGCTGGTGTCACCAACCGTTTGCCTGGTTTGAAATTATGTTGTGAAAGATGGTAGATGTTGGCTATAATGAAGGTTGGAGCTCAGCAGCTCTAATAAGAGTGTAGGCTATATAAAAACGGAAGCTCAGCAGTTCTAATAATGTGTAGGCTGCTGTAGAAAGTGGGACTGGACTGGTATAGCCACAAGAAAGGTGACTTGGCCTACTGTCAATATCTCCACCTCAAAAATAATAGTTTGTATCACCTACATTCCTGTGTAGACCCCTTGGGACTTGTTGGTTCTGAAGTCGCGTTTTGCCAGGTCAATGGAACACACAGGTCACACCCACCAGCCCCGCTATTCCTCCCATTGAGACACTTGCTGTCAACCTGTAATGAAAGAAGAGGAGAAAAAATTTATATCCACTACTAACAGACACATACACACACACACAACCAACCAAACCTCTGCTCATCTTTACAATATTCTTTAGAAAGCATATGTTTGCTGTTTCTAATTAGGGCTGGATGATTCTCCTCCTTTCTTGTTCAAATTCAGATTCAGATGTGCCAATATTGAGGCTAATTTACTTGGTTATGAATACAGCCTCAGGCAAGTCTGAGTTTATTCAGGCTGAAGTTTTGCATAACCAAAACAAAATTGAGAATGTTATAATGCTAGGGCTCTTCAGCTTGAAGAAAAAACGTCTGAGAGGAGATATGATAGAGGTCTATAAAATAATGAGTGGAGTAGACGTGAATCGCTTGTTTACTCTTTCAAAAATAATAGGACTAGGGGCACGCAATGAAGTTACAAGGAGTAAATTTAATACAAACCAGAGAAAATATTTGTTCACTCAACATGTAATTAAACTCTGGAATTCATTGCCAGAGAATGTGGTCGAAAGCAATTAGCTTAGCAGGGTTTAAAAAAAGGTTTAGATAATTTCCTAAAAGAAAAGTCCATAAGCCATTTTTAAGATGGGAAAATCCACAGTTTATTTCTAGGATAAGCAGTAAAATCTGTTTTTCTCTTTTGGGATCTTGCCAGGTACTTGTAACCTGGATTGGCCACTATTGGAAAAAGGATACTGGTCTTGATGGACCTTCGGTCTGTCCAGGTATGGTAACACTTACATTCTTAAGGGCATCACACGACCTTTAATTTAATTTTTGCCTGACAACCTCCTAGTTGATTATTCCCACTTGACGAGTTACAGCAAATCAAAAATCCCACGTAGGCAAGCCTACTGCGTAGGGAGATCATCAGAAGGGCTGGCTGAATTAAGCTGTCCACTGCAGTATTAACTTACCTTGAGCTACCCATGAAAAGACATGATCTATATCCAAAGCAATTACACGTGAAAAGGAGAAAACTTAATCTGAATGAGGAGTGGATGGACAGATCATGAACATATGCTCAGCTGCAAGGAGGAAAAAGAGGTGTTGCCACATATTCTTGGTCAAGAATAAAGGGCACTTTGGCCACTTCTTGTCAGTGAAGTACAAGTGGAAAAAAAGTGAGACTGAAGGGAAGGGAGTGGGGATAGTAGGGAAACAGTTGTACACGTTTGATGTTTGTAACTTATCTTATTGTATGAGCTGTTTGTTCTTTTTTGTGTTTCAATAAAATAGATTTATACTAAAAGTGAAGTTGAAGGGAAATGTTGAGAGGAAAGGGAACGTGAGAAGATAAGAGACCTGATCCCTCAGGCTGCCACCTTCTAGTGGATTTCCTTGGATACAGGATGGGTCGAATAGGTAAGTTTCCTACCCAGTTTAAAAGTCCACCCGCCTCCCCTGGAAGGTGGATAGGAAAGCAACAGAAAATGACCTACCTGAATGTGTCCTTGTCCATCCCTAAAGGCTGAGATGGCCTCTGTGGAAAAGAGATGGAAAATATGTTAGGGAGATGCTCTGACAGGATGCACCGCTGACCTGTGAGTCAGTTGCGTTAAACAATTTTACCCAGGTCAGATGGTTTACAAGACCCAACACTTCACTGCAATCAGAGTAGTTTTTTCAACCAATGATATACAACATAAAATCATTGTATATACTGAATGCATACCCCATTTTCAAGAGAGCATTAGAATTTTCATTTATATACCAGTATTACAATAACAATTTTTTCATGCACATGGCTGCTATATTAAAAAAAAAAAAGTCCACAGTTGATTTTTAAAACACCAATTCAGCATGCCTCTCCGATTCAAGAGTCTGCTTCACTATGAACAAATGTTTCCTGAGCAGATCTGAGTTTTCTTGTACAGTGCCATCATATACCTTAAAATAAAACAAATGGGTAATAGAAGATGTCTTTCTCAGCTCAGCTTCTCCTCCTCAAAACGACAGGGTTGGGGATGCAGCCAGTGGGAAAGTGTGGGGGTAGTAGTTACAAACTGCTGAAACTCCACAGTTGCTTCCAAATAAAGGCTCAGGGGATCAAAGGTCCAATAGAGGGGCCCCATTCCCAAAAACTAACCCCCCTCTACTGCTTCACCACCCCACAAACTGCCCCCTCCCCTGAAACTGCCAAAAAAAACCTTCCCCTAAAATCGCCCTCTTACAACTGCCTTACCAAAAAATCGAGATATTTTATTTTCTTTTTAATTTCTACTGGGAAGCCTACTGAGTAACTGTTGCAGCTTTCTTAATGGTTGCTATGTGTACTGCCGAACTATATCTGTTGCCATGGGCAGGGCCAGATTAAGGGCACCAGGAAAGCAGGCCACTTATATAGGGTCCAAAAGTTTAGGGAGGCCCTCTCAGATGTATTCATGACTCAGGAGCATAAGACTGACAACTGTGTAGCATTTTTCTGGATTCAACAGATTTTTTTCCATTAATGTCCAGAAGTCAGAAGGACATTTTAGAGTTTACAACCTCTCTCTGCTGATCTCCAACCCCCCTGCCCCACCCCCATGTAAGTGAACCTGCCTGCTTCCAGTGCAACTAGCAGTAGAAACCGTGGATAGGGTCTAGCCAATGAGATAGCATTGCAGGTGGCAATAGTGGAATGCAGCTCTAGTTCACAGAAAATGTGGATAGGATCCAGCCAATGGGAAGGCTGTGGGGGCGGAACATTGAAAGGATTCTCTAGACACAGGAAAGGAAGGTGTGTGCTGGGGAAAATTCTTCAGCTGTACAGGTGAAGTTTCTGCATATAGTGGGGGGGGGGGGGGGGAGGGAGGGGAGGAGGAAGAGAAATTTGAAAGCCTTCCTTCTCCAAAAAAAAATAAAAATTCCCAAATGTATCTTTACAGAGAAACCAGTTCTAACTGCTGCAGCATGCAAACAATGAACTAGTGATGTAGCCACAGGGGGAGCCTGGGTCTTCCAACTTTGGGCTCACTCCCCCCCCCAAACTGCAGTACCCTGAATGACTGGCAGGGATGCTCAAGCCCTGCCAGATGAAGAACTCTGTGGCCCGAACTTCCCCGGGTATGAAGAAGTCGGTGGTGTGCTTTCCAGCCACGGACACTGGCACTCCTTGCGGATAATGAAAACTGAAACTACAAGCCATGGAATTTTTATAGTGGCTGACTGTCACATTTGGAGTAACAACTGATGTAATAAATCCAGAGGCTAATTCCAAAGGAGCTTATTATCTCAAATTTATAGATTTAAATTCCTGTTAAAATTTTATATCAAAAGTATTTATTTGGAGCACTCTCTACTGTGTAAGATCATTACTGCGTTTCTTGCAAATCACAGTACAAAAAAAAAAAAAGAAAAGAATACAAAAAGTAGCCCCCCCCCCCCCCCCCAGACTACCTTACAGTCCTTGGTGGTCAAGTGATGTAGATAGGGCAAGATGCTCCAGATGTGGCAGTCATTTTGAGAGCTCAGCCGGAATGGGCAGGAGTAACTGGGGATTGCTCCTGCCCAACTACACCCCTTGACCACCAGGGATTATAAGATAGGCCTAGGGGAACTAAGGGTTGGGGGCATGGGGGGGTCAGGAAGGAAGAAGGGAGGAAGGAGGGACGCAAATGGGACAAAAGCAGAAATGCTTAGCTTCCACTGAAAACTATGTTCATTTTTTCAGCTGAAACCAAAACATGGCCAAAAATTAAAATAACCTTTTGGCAAAAACCGAAACCAGAAAGAAAAAAAAAAAAAGGATTTTAGGCCAGAACAAAAACAAAGCCGAAATTCGGTCGGCTTCTAGCTGTTATGTTCAAATTAATACATATGTTCAGTGCCATTATACATATAATCAATGGCCTTGTGGTGACTGCGCCACTATTATCCTGCTGTTCAGTAGGAAATATACAGCTTTCTCATACAGTGGCTATAATCTTTAGTTGCCATCTTCATTCCACCCCCTCCACTACTGGAGACCAGTCTGTTTGAATTAAAGTTGGTGGCATACCATTTAAAAGCATTAGCAGTTTCAAATTTGGTTGCTAATCCCAGAAGCAGGCAGAACGCTGAAACACTATTGTGATCTGGTGGGCATCAGGTGTGAGAGAAGTTGCTAGCGCTCCAGTTAAGTGACTACTTATTTTGTCATAAAGACTTTTAAAGTTTTTCATATTTTTGATTGTTGCAATTTTTTATTTTTAGTTACATTTGTACCCCACGCTTTCCCACTCATGGCAGGCTCAATGCGGCTTACATATACAGGTACTTATTTGTACCTGGGGCAATGGAGGATTAAGTGACTTGCCCAGAGTCACAAGGAGCTGCCTGTGCCTAAAGTGGGACTTGAACTCAGTTCCCCAGGACCAGAGTCCACCACCCTAACCACTAGGCCACTCCTCCACTCCAGTTCTTGTTTGTTTTTTGATATGTAAATGATGAGGTGGGAGTGACAAATGATTTGAATTATAATAACATCGACTTGGAACAGCTGTGCACTGTATGATGACCTATGACCTATTTTGAACCTATATGATGCCCTTCCTCTCTATATACATTTTTTAGTGGTATTCATAAAAGTAATATTTCGATATATTATTCAAACATATTGTATTAAGATTTTTTTGAATGCTTTTTGTTTGTTACCTTTATACCCCTGTCCCTTTTTTGTCTGAGACGTTTAAATAAAGCATTGTTGAAAGACAAGGCCTGTTTGACACACAGTAAGCTCATTTCTGAGAAGCTCCGAGAGAAGAGGACATTTCTCTGGTAAGTGAACACTATTTTGCTTTGTGCTTTGGGAACTTAAAGATTGTAGGTTAGTGATAGGCAAAATAAAAATATAAAAAGCAAATTTTATCAACTAATCTCCTTAGTCTTTTCCACTTAGTTTTAAAAACTTTGTACCACAGCATTAACAGATAGAATCTAGCAGGCTTCAGGATCTAGTTTAGTATTAAGGGGGAATAAAAAAAAGAGAGAGAGAGAGAGAGGGAAAAGCAAGCGGGACCTAGTTTAGTATTAAGGGGGGAAAAAAAGAGAGAGAGAGAGAGAGAAAAGCAAGCATTATTAACTAGTTGCCATAGTGTACAAACCCTTTTCCCATAGTTTTAAACTGAAATTTTCTCTAGAAATAGGCATTTTCCCCCTAGTTTTAAACTGAAACCTTTTCTAGAGGTAGAAACTAAACAGCCAAAATCTCTTGTTCTAAAAGGCAGTTATTTTCTGTACCTTGGCTGCTGGAGAGGTAGCACATCCAGCGACCTCAATTGAGTGTTAATTAAGGCGTGGAGAAGTAGAATACTTGCATAGGTAAACTTTATAAAGAGGAAAGGTCCCATTGAACTTTCTTTCTGAGAAGTTCTGAGAGAAGAGGACATTCTCTGGCAGTTATTTTCTGTACCTTGCTGGAGAGGTAGCGTATCCAGCTACCTCAATTAAGTGTTAATTAAGCTGTGGGGAAGTAGAATACTTGCATAGGTTGCTGAGTGAGCTTCAAAGAGCCTGTTAAAAAAGGCCCCTTAGATTCAAAACTATAATAAAGAGGGAAAGGTCCCACTGAACTTTGTTTCTGAGAAGCTCCGAGAGAAGAGGACATTTCTCTGGTAAGTGAACACTATTTTGATTTGTGCTTTGGGAACTTAAAGATTGGGTTTAAAGGAGAAAGGGAAAATTAGGTTCTTACCGTGATAATTTTCTTTCCTTTAGTCATAGCAGATGCAAGCCATTACAGATGGGTTGTGTCCATCAACCAGCAGAGGGAGATAGAGAGCACACTTTTTTCAGTGCCTCATACCAGCTTGCTCCACTGCCTCTCTTCAGTATTTGAAGCTCCAAAGCAGTATGGCAAACCGCAATGGGAATAACATGAGCTTTCCTCACAGCAAACGATGGCCCTACAACAAAGGGCATTAACTCAAAATGGAGGGAATGAAACATCCTCCAGAGGGCATAAACTCATCCTCCACTGAGACATAACTGGAGGGAATAAACTCATCCTCCCGGAGGGAATAAACTCATCCTCCAAACATGAAACTGGAGGGAATTAAGTCATCCTCCTTTAATTGAACAAGAATCCTGAAGACTGTTTTCCGACTTTCTCCCAAGGATGGAATCTCCAGGAAACACGAACAGAACCTGAAATAGATTTACAGTAGATAGATAGCATCAGACAGGGAGGGATCATGGCTGCATCTGCTATGACCTAAAGGAAAGAAAATTATCATGGTAAGAACCTAATTTTCCCTTCCTTGTCATCAAGCAGATGCAGCCATACAGATGGGATGTATCAAGCAATCCCTAGATAGGATGGGAACAAGCCACACCACGCGCCAGCACTTGCGCTCCAAAATGTGCGTCCCTCCTGGCAGCCACATCCAGCCTGTAATGTCAGGCAAAAGAGAGCTTAGAAGCCCATGTTGCTGCACTACAAATCTCTTGAAGAGAGAGTGCTCCAGTTTCAGCCCAAGAAGAGGAAATTCTTCTAGTGGAATGCGCCTTAAAGGCATCAGGCGGAGGCCAGCCGGCAAGCAAATAAGCTGAAAAGATAGATTCTTTAAGCCAGCGGGCAATAGTGGCTTTAGACGCTGGAGACCCTCTGTGAGGACCTGATAGCAAAACAAGCAGATGATCAGAGGTCCTGAAAGAGTTAGTAACTCGCAGATACTGCAGCAGAGTCCTGCGCACGTCCAACAGGTGCAATTGCCCAAAAGATTCTGGAAACTCCTCCTCGACAAAGGAGGGCAAGAAAATAGGTTGGTTTAGGTGAAACGCTGAAACCACCTTAGGCAAAGAAGGAAGGCACGGTCTGAACCGTGACCCCGGACTCTGAAACTGCAGAAAAGGATCTCTACAGGACAGCACCTGGAGCTCTGACACCCGTCTCGCTGAAGTAATGGCCACTAACAAGACGGCCTTCAGTGTCAAATCTTTCTCTGAAGCACGCCGAAGCGGTTCAAAGGAGCACCCTGAAGAGCCTTCAGCACTAGCCCCAGGTTCCAAGCTGGACAAGGTGCACGCACGGGAGGACGGAGCCGAAGCACCCCCTCTAAGAAACCGTGCACATCCGGATAAGCAGCTAAAGACAC
Organism: Microcaecilia unicolor; assembly: GCF_901765095.1. Classification (NCBI taxonomy): domain Eukaryota; kingdom Metazoa; phylum Chordata; class Amphibia; order Gymnophiona; family Siphonopidae; genus Microcaecilia; species Microcaecilia unicolor. The sequence continues at coordinate 39,440,925 of NC_044039.1, forward strand.
GCCTTCAACCTTGCCATGCAGGGAGGCCAACGCTGCCACTTGCACCCGCAAGGAATTATAGGCCAAGCCTTTTTGTACACCATCCTGCAAAAAGTCCAGAATCGGCGAGACAGGAGCCCGCAGGGGTGTGATTCTCTCTGGAAGCACACCAGACTTCAAACTGGCGCCAAATCCTGGCATAAGCCATGGAAGTGAAACGCTTGCGGGCTTGCAGGGAGAGTGGTAATTACTTTATGGAATAGCCTCTGCCTCTCAATTGCGCCCTCTCAATCGCCAGGCCATAAGACCAAATCGGCTGGCGTCCTCCATGGTCACCGGACCCTGTGACAACAGGTTGGGAACCAGAGGTAATTGAAGGGGATCCTCTACGAGCATCTGTCGGAGGTCCGCATACCAAGGCCTCCTGGGCCAATCCGGGGCGACGAGAACCACTTCTCCTGGATGCAGCCGAATCCGCAGGAGCACTCGCCCTATCAAGGGCCACGGAGGGAACACATACAGTAGGCCCGGAGGCCAGGGTTGAGCCAAGGCATCCAAACCCGCCGTGCGAGGATCTCTCCGTCTGCTGAAGAAGCACGGGACTTTGGCACTGGTGCTTGTCGCCATTAGATCCATCACGAGCTTGCCCCACTTGGCACATATCTGCAGGAACACTTCGTCTGCAAGTTCCTACTCCGCTGGATCGATCTGATGCCTGCTTAGATAATCGGCTTGCACGTTGCTCTGACCTGCAATGTGAGCTGCCGACAGAAACTGTAGATGCAGCTCGGCCCAGTGGCAAATTTGTTCGGCCTGCGTGGCTAGAGCTCTGCACTGAGTGCCGCCTTGTCGATTTATGTAGGCCACTGCTGTCGTGTTGTCCAACATCACTCTGACAGCCCAATCCTTCCAGGGTCACTTGAAAGGCCAGAAGCGCCTGAAACACCGCTTTCAACTCTAGGCGGTTGATGGACCACTCCGACTCCTCGGGTGTCCATAGACCCTGGGCATGCTTCCCCTTGCAATGTGCGCCCCAGCCTTTCAGACTGGCATCTGTCACCACTAGGCACCAATCGGGGAGCACCAGCGCATTCCTCACCACAGCATGCTGTCTGAGAGCCAGCACTCCATGCTGAGTCGGGCCGCAGGGAGCCAAGAGAGTCTGCATTGGTAATCCTGAGATACTGGAGACCATCTTTGGAGTAGAGCATACTGTAGAGGTCTCAGGTGCGCTCTCACCCAGGGCACCAGTTTCATGGTGGCCGTCATCGATCCAAGCAGCTGGACAATGTCCCAAGCTCGCGGGCGGGGCATCCTCAGGCGCAGACGGACCATGATTCTGAAGCTTGCACCGCCTTTGCTCGGGTAGGTACACATACCCCGAGGCTGTGTCGAACCTGGCCCCCAAATATTCTAGAGACTGCGAGGGGGTCAGGTGACTTTTGGCCAAATTGACGACCCAGCCCAGAGATTGAAGTACTGAGACCACTCTGGCTACATGCTGACTCTCTGCAGCAGAGTTTGCTCGAATGAGCCAGTCGTCCAGGTATGGGTGAACCTGAATACCCTCTCACCTTAGAAAGGCAGCTACTACCACCATAACCTTCGAAAAGGTGCGGGGAGCTGTGGCGAGGTCAAAAGGCAAGGCCCAGAACTGGAAATGCTTTCTCATTCACCGCAAACCTCAGAAACTTCTGGTGCGGGGGCCAAATTGGATGTGCAAGTAAGCTTCTTTCAGGTCCAGAGACGTGAGAAAGTCTCCTGGCTGTACCGCCGCAATGACGGAGTGCAGGGTTTCCATGTGAAAATGCCGCACTCTCAGGGACTTGTTTAATTGTTTTAAGTCCAGAATAGGGTGAAAAGACCCTCCTTTTCGCGGCACCACAAAGTAGATGGAGTAGCGGCCGCAGCCGTGTTCGGCGGGAGGTACCGAGGACACGGCCCCTATCTGAATCAGACCTTGTAAAGTCTCCTCTACCGCAGCAGAACCGCATCAGGACTCCACAAACACGTCTCTTACAGGGGTGTCGAATTCTATTCTGTAACCGTCTCTGATCAGGTCCAAGACCCACTGATCTGAGGAAATGTTGGCCCACTCCTCGGCAAAGAGGAAAGATGTCCTCCGATGACAGGACTCGATGAGAGGGCCGGCGCACCATCATTGAGAGGGTCGCCCCTGAACTCCAGGCCTTGAGCCAGTGGCTGTGGAACGTTTGTCTGAGCGAAAGAGTTCCTCTGCTGAAAATAGACACGAGAAGTGAACCAGCAGAACGCCCCGGGCGATACCCTTCGAGCTTCACAGGAAGCGAGGTCTGTAAGAGGAGTGGACCGCCGCACCCTTAGAGGAAGGCCGAGGCCTATCTTCTGGCAAGCGCTGGGTTTAGCCTCACCCAGGCCCCTCACATTTTCTCCAACTCCTCACCAAACAGGAGAAGGCCTTGAAAGGGCAACTTCACCAACCTTTGCTTAGAGGGCCATGTCCGCCGCCCAATGCCGTAGCCAAAGAGACGCGAGCCGCCACTGCTTACTGCCATGTGTTTAGCCAAAGCTCTGACAATATCATAAAGGGGCGTCAGCAAGAAAGGACAAGGCCGACTCCATCCGCGGAGCCACATCTGAAAAGGGCTTCGCTCCATCACCCGGGCTGTTCCACTGCCTGTTGCAACCAAGCCATGCAGGCTCTAGCAGCATAACAACTGCATGCAGAGCTCCCGAATAGTGAGACCTGCAATTTCAAATGACCATTTAAGTGCTGATTCTAGTCTACGGTCTTGAATATCCTTCAGGGCAACACCTCCTTCAATAGGGAGAGTAGTTCTCTTTGTCACAGCTGTGACTAGGGCATCCACTTTAGGCATAGCAAAGCGAGCCATATGCTCCTCACTCAGAGGGTATAATTGCCCCATAGCCCTGGAAACTTTCAAAGGTCCCTCGGGGTCAGCCCATTGGAGGCCGAAATAAGCTCTTGGATGGAGTCATGCAAAGGAAAGGCTCGAGCAGGCTTTTTGGTACTAGCCATCCTAGGATTCACAGAGGAGGCTGTGCCACTGGCAGGGTCCTCAATAGAGAGATAAAATATATAGTGACTCTAGGAAGCGAAGCTTCAAATGAAGTGCTTAGAAGTGGAGAAAAACCCTCAGAAACCTGGGACAAACTGTCGCAGGTTTAGAGCGAGGTTACTGATAGCAGAAGTACACACGCTCAGATTCTATCATTGGGTATAAAAACTCCACTGATTGCTTATTAGAATTTTTCAAGATTTTTTCAAACATTTGCTCTATCTAGAGATGTGATTCTTAATTGCTGAACTATTAAACTTCCAGCATTACTTCACTTAATAGTGAAATAAAGCACTCTTATCTTTGTGTTCGATGGGGGCCACCTCCGTTTCACCCCAACATCAAGGCTTCATCAGGAACAGAGCGCTAGATCATGATGCTGAAAATCTACAAAAATAATCAAATTTGAAAAATTAAACTTAAGCAGAAAAGAATCAAAAAATGCAAAAAACGCACACCGACACAGTCACACTTGGATCCGCTTACAGCTAAACGGAGCACCATACACTTCAAATGGCATCTCAGCGTCATCAATGAATCATCTGATAATTATAGAGTCCTAAATTAACTTGTAATCATGATTTACTGATAAGCTAATAGAAAACACGCCAGTCAATAGAACTGTTAAGGCCATTAGGTTCCAATGAATCTAAATCAAAGATCCACCAAGCCTCTCGTCTCTGCAATCTTAACTTCGATCACCGCCTCTATTTGATGCATCAATTCTATCAATTACATAGCATTGAAGATCTTCAAATTTGTGATTTTTCTCAATGCAATGGCTCTACCATGGGCTCTTTTACAGCTTGTCTACGAATATTTTGGTCAATGTTCCAATATTCTGACTTTTAAACACTCTAGTGGTCATTCCACATAAGATTTCTCACAGGGACAGCTGATTACATAAATGACGTAATCTGACAAGCAGTTGGTAAAATGACGCAAAGCATGATATTTTTTCGTCTTTGGATTAAATATCTTTTTGACTTGCTTGGTAATTGGAACAAATTTGACAGAGGCCATATTTAAAAGATGACCATACAATTGTTTGACATTTTGTTTTCTCCACAATTCTAAGGTCTGCCGGACTAATCAGCTCTTCATATTGTTGCACCTTGCATATGCAAGCGTAAATTAACGTTCTTAAAAGCAGGAATCGATTGTATGATTTCCCATCTATTCCTAATTAGTCTAGCTAGATGTGGACTAGCCTCATTATATTGCATAACCATAGTAAACATCTCTTCATTGTCCTTATCTTTGGTGGTGGTGGACAAAAGCAACTCTCTACTGTTAAATTTGGCTCTGCGGTAGGCTTTTTAAAGTATTGTTCTAGAATAGCCTCTGTCAGCCAAATCATCCATTAAATTCTTTGCTTGTTGTTTAAAGGTGGAAAAATCCGTGCAGATACGTCTCAGTCTTAACATTTGAGATAAAGAAAGGCTGTTCTTCAGTTGTGCTGGATGGCAACTGCAATTATGAAGGAATGTATTTCTATCTGTGCTCTTCTTGTAGACCTTTGTGATGAAACGATCTTGAACCAGTCTCACTTCTACATCTAAATAATGAATCAATTCTGTAGAATGTTGCTCTGTGAATTGAATATCACTATTGCAACTGTTGAGCCACGTCATAAAGTTATTTAGCTCTAGAAGAGAGCCTCCCATAACATGAAGACATCATCGATATAAACGCCACCATGTGATGATGACTTCAGAAAAAGGAGATTGATCAATCCATTCTTTCTCAAATTCTGACATATAAAGATTTGCGATGGAGGGAGCAAATGTAGCCCCCATCGCAACTCTATTTTAATTATGTTTTTATTTTTCAAAGTAATGTCATTCCACCCTCCATTAGTGGTAGAGCTAAGCTGTTCTGTGTTAAATTCAGTAGAGAAGGTAAGCAGATCCTTAACTCATTCCTTAGAAAAACTGACACCGGAGTTCCAAGGATTCTGTGACATACTGCTATTTTCTTAACTCGAAAAGACAACAAAGGTTGCAGTATCGACTAGAGTCTAAAGGCTCTTAATGTGATACAAAATATACAGTGACTCTAGGAAGCGAAGCTTCAAATAAAGTGCTTAGAAGTGGGAGAAAAAACCCTCAGAAACCTGGAACAAACTGTCGCAGGTTTAGAGCGAGGTTACTGATAGCAGAAGTATCACATTACGAGCCTTTAGACTCTAGTCGATACTGCAACCTTTGTTGTCTCCTCAATAGAGAGAGCCTGCAGGGCATCAGAAATAAGCGCTGGCAGCTCATCACGGTGGAAAATCCTCACCGCGGAGGGATCGTCCAGCTCCTGAGTCACTTCTGCACCAGACTCTGGCTCCTCAGACCATGAAGGATTCTCCGAATCCTCGCAGCCCGACCACGGGGGGGGGGGGGGGGGGGGGGGGGGGGGAAATGGAGGTGCAGCACTCTCTGAAGGGGAATGAGCCCTTCTGCGCTTCATATTCTGCCAATTATCAGGGAATAACGCCTCAGAGGGCATACCCAGGCTAGAATCCACAGGGGGGGCATTAGAAGAGGCCCGTGCCGGGCTTTGTGGGAGAGCTCGTTTAAGCATGTATGCTTTATGCATTAATAAGACAAAATCAGGGGAGAAAAACTCACCCTGGGCACCCAGATCTCTGCCGGGGCTAGTAGCTCCCATATCAGCCTCACTCCGAGGCCTCCCCCTGGGCTCAGGACTCTCCGTCTCAGCGGAGGTCGCGCCATGTGGTAAATTCAAAATGGTGCCCGCTGCCAGTTCAGTGCGCGAAGAATCGTCGCTCGCCATGCTCGGGCCAGCTCTAACGTCTGTACAGCACGATTTACAGAGCCCCGCTGCTGATCTGCGCTTGCCACACTTGGAACAGCGCTTTACTGTCTCCGCAGCCATCGCCGAAAACGGCGGTAAAATTCAAAATGGCGGTTCGCGCCAAATCGCCCCGATCGCGGGCCCACCCCGGAGGAGTCAGAAAACACTCTTACCTCACTGGACCTAGTATCCAGCCCCACAGAAAAAGGCAAGGAAAAACCTCTGTTCCTTTTTTTTTTTTTTTAACGCTGTGAGGAAAGCAGAGGTAAATAGAACTCCGGAGGCTCAGGTGAGTGGGAAAGGCAGGGAAAGGGCGAACCTATGTGCCTGCATCCACTGTTAGTGGGGAAGGACAGGGAAAGCTAAGCAATGTGTCCACATCCATGGAGGTATGGGTAAGGCAGGGAAAGGGTGAACCTATGTGCCTTTAAAGTGAAGCTGCTATAGCCTCCAACACCCCTGCTAACAACTGGCAAAAGCACAGGAGCAACCTCCAGGCAGATTTTAGATGGAGCTCGAAGAAGCTGCAGCCACTCTGCTAGGGGAGATAGAGAATACTGAAGAGAGGCAGTGGAGCAAGCTGGTATGAGGCACTGAAAAAAGTGTGCTCTCTATCTCCCTCTGCTGGTTGATGGACACAACCCATCTGTAATGGCTGCATCTGCTTGATGACAAGGAATTGTAGGTTAGTGATAGGCAAAATAAAATGTGAATAAAAGCAAATTTTATCAACTAATCTCCATAGTCTTTTCCACTTAGTTTTAAAAACTTTGTACCACAGCATTAACAGATAGAATATAGTACATAAGTATTGCCATACTGGGAAAGACCAAAGGCCCATCAAGCCCAGCATCCTGTTTCCAACAGTGGCCAATCCAGATCACAAATACCTGGCAAGATCCAAAAAAGTACAAAACTTTTATACTGCTTATCCCAGAAATAGTGGATTTTCCCCAAGTCCATTTAATAATGGTCTATGGGACTTTTCCTTTAGGAAGCCGTCCCAACCTTTTTAAAACTCTGCTAAGCTAACCGCCTTTACCACATTCTCTGGCAATGAATTCCAGAGTTTAATTACACGTTGAGTGAGAAAAACGTTCTCCGATTCGTTTTAAATTTACTACATTGTAGCTTCATCGCATGCCCCCTAGTCCTAGTATTTTTGGAAAGCGTGAACAGATGCTTTATATCTACCCGTTCAACTCCACTCATTATTTTATAGACCTCTATCATATCTCCTCTCAGCCGTCTTTTCTCCAAGCTGAACAGCCTAGCTGCTTTAGCCTTTCCTCATAGGGAAGTCGTCCCATCCCCTTTATCAGGCACTGCAGGATCTAGTTTAGACAGAGAGGTACATAGAGGAGACCTACAGGGCTGTTGTAGAGAAGTCCCACCTCCAGTCTGGTAGCCCCTGTGCTACCCTAGAGGAGGGAGGTTTCCTAGAAGGAGAGCATCACCCTGGTGAAGTAGGAAGTACTCCTGTAGCCAGGACCTGCCCACCAGGGGAAGTACTATCCTCTCGCACTGAGGATATGTCTCCAAGTGCTGCCCGGTAGGGAAGGGTTAGGACAGCTGTTGTAGTTGGTGATTTGATGATTAGGCATATAGATAGCTGGGTGGCTGGTGGATGTGAGGATCGCCTGGTGACTTGCCTATGCGGTGCGAAGGTGGCGGACCTCACGCATCACCTAGATAGGATTTTAGATAGTGCTGGGGAGGAGTCGGCTGTCTTGGTACATGTGGGTACAAATGACATAGGAAAATATGGGAGAGAGGTTCTGGAATCCAAATTTAGGCTCTTAGGTAGAAAGCTCAAATCCAGATCCTCTAGGGTAGCATTTTCTGAAATGCTACCCGTTCCACACGCAGGGCCCAAGAGATAGGCAAAGGTCCGGAGTCTCAATGTGTGGATGAGACAATGGTGCAGGGAGGAGGGTTTTAGATTTGTTAGGAACTGGGCAACATTCTGGGGAAGGGGGCGCCTACTCCAAAAGGATGGGCTCCACCTTAACCACGGTGGGACCAGGCTGCTGGCATAGGCATTTAAAAAGGAGATAGAGCAGCTTTTAAACTAGAAATGGGGGGAAGGCCGACAGTCGCTCAAAAGCGCATGGTTCGGGACAAGGTATCTTTCAAATATATCACCAAAACAGGGAAGGTAGGGTATCCTGATAGTGAGGTTGCAAAAGAGACCATAGTAGATCAGGTGTCCTTAAATAAAAATAAAAATCAGACAAAAGATTGCAAATTAATACTTGCAAGTACTAAGCATGATGTAAACAGGAACAACAAACAGTTTGAAATGTCTATATGCGAATGCCAGGAGCCTAAGAAATAAGATGGAAGAGTTAGAATATATTGCACTAAATGAAAAATTAGATATAATAGGCATCTCTGAGACCTGGTGGAAGGAGGATAACCAGTGGGACACTGTCATACCGGGGTACAAATTATATCGTAGTGATAGGGTGGATCGAATTGGTGGAGGGGTAGCATTGTATATTAACGAGAGCCTTGAATCAAATAGATTGAAAATTCTGCAGGAAATAAAAAACTTCTTGGAATCACTGTGGATTGAAATTCCATGTGTAAAGGGGAAAAGGATAGTGATAGGAGTGTACTATCGTCCGCCTGGCCAGGATGAACAGACGGATGCAGAAATGTTAAAGGAAATTAGGGACGCAAACAAACTGAGCAACACAATAATAATGGGTAATTTCAATTACCCCGATATTGACTGGATAAATGTAACATCGGGGCACGTTAGGGAGGTAAAATTCATGATGAAATCAAGGACAGCTTTATGGAGCAGCTGGTACAGGAGCTGACGAAAGAAGGAAAAATTCTAGACCTAGACCCTAGTGGAGCGCATGATCTGGTGCGGGAGGTAATGGTGCTGGGGCTGCTTGATAACAGTGACGATAATATGATCGGATTTGATATTAGCTTTGAATTTAAGTATACATTGGAAATCAAATACGTTAGCATTTAACTTTAAAAAAGGAGACTATGATAAAATGAGAAGAACGGTGAAAAAAAAAAACTTAGAGGAGCGGCTGCGAGGGTCAAAAATTTACATCAGGCGTGGATGCTGTTCAAAAACAGCATCCTGGAAGCCTAAGCCAAATATATTCTGCGTATTAATGACAGCCGGCGTGGTTAAAAAGTGAGGTGAAGGAAGCTATTAGAGCTAAAAGAAAATCCTTCAGAAAATGGAAGAAGGAACCGACTGAAAATAATAAGAAACAGCATAAGGAATGTGGAGTAGAGGAGTGGCCTAGTGGTGGACTTTGTTCCTGGGGAATTGGGTTCGATTCCCACTGCAGGCACAGGCAGCTCCTTGTGACTCTGGGCAAGTCATTTAACCCTCCATTGCCCCAGGTACAAATAAGTACCTGTATATAATATGTAAGCTGCACTGAGCCTGCTATCAGTGGGAAAGCGCGGGGTACAAATGTAAATAAAAATAAAAAAGTCAAATACAAAGCACTGATAAGGAAGGCTAAGAGGGACTTAAAAAAAAAAAAAAGATTGCGTTGGAGGCAAAAACACATAGTAAACTTTTTTTAGGTATATTAAAAGCAGGAAGCTGGCAAAACAATCGGTTGGACCGCTAGATGACCGAGGAGTAAAAGGGGCTATCAGGGAAGACAAAGCATAAGCATAACTCGATACCATGATTCAATGATGAAATGAAAAAGCTAAAAACACAATCGAGGAAACTCGAACGAGCATGGAGAAAAACAAAAGACGAACACACACTCAACACATGGAAACAATCACAAAGAAAATACAAATACGCAATAAGACAGACCAAAAGATCATACTATAAAACTAAAATAGGGACAGATTACAAAGATACGAAGAAATTATACCAACTCATGAACAAACTCCTAGACACCAACTCGGTCACTACATCGAATACAAACATCCCATCGGCAGACAAACTTGCAAACCTACACAACACGCTACCTCAGGACAACACTGACATCGAAATCTTCCTTAATGAGTTGGACCCAACCACTGGAGAATACCTGGCTGACCGAACCTGGTTAAAATTCGCCCTCCTTACCGTCGATGCAGTTGCACAGGCGATCAGCAGGTTCTCCAACACTCACTGTAAACTAGATACCTGTCCCAACTACCTAATGAAATCCACCCCTAACCGCTTCATAGCGGACCTCACATCCCACCTAAACTAAATGCTTCAGCAAGGTCTCTTCCCTAAGGAAAATGGCAATATCCTACTCACTTCAATACCAAAAGACACCAAGAAAAAAACAAATGAAATCACTAACAACCGTCCAGTAGCATCCATTCTGTTGTCAGTCAAACTGATGGAAAGCATGTAGCCAAACAACTTACAGATTATATAAACACATTCTCAATATTACACGAATCACAGTCAGGTTTTCGCCCCCTCCACAGCACAGAAACAGTACTACTCACTCTCCTAGCCAAATTCAAGCAGGTTATAGCAATAGGCAAAAAAAAAATCCTCCTCCTCCAATTCGACATGTCTAGTGCATTCGACATGGTAAACCATAATATATTAATAAGATTACTAGATAAGTTCAGGATTGGTGGAAACATACTTAGCTGGATCAAGGGTTTCAATGGAGAAGGGTAGTTAGTGGGGTTCCCCAGGGGTATATGCTGGGACCGCTGCTTTTTAACATATTTATAAATGACCTAGAGATGGGACTAACTAGTAAGGTAATGACACAAAGTTATTCAAAGTCGTTAAATCGCAGGAGGATTGTGAAAAATTGCAAGAGGACCTTACGAGACTGGGAGACTGGGCGTCTAAATGGCAGATGACGTTTAATGTGAGCAAGTGCAAAGTGATGCATGTGGGAAAGAGGAAACCGAATTATAGCTACATCATGCAAGGTTCCAGGTTAGGAGTCATGGACCAAGAAAGGTGTCATCGTCGATGATATGTTGAAACCTTCTGCTCAGTGTGCTGCTGCGGCTAAGAAAGCAAATAGAATGTTAGGTATTATTAGGAAAGGAATGGAAAAGAAAAATGAGGATGTTATAATGCTTTTGTATCGCTCCATGGTGCGACCGCACTTCAAATATTGTGTTCAATTCTGGTTGCCGCATCTCAAAAAAGATATAGTGGAATTAGAAAAGGTGCAGAGAAGGGCGACGAAAATGATAAAGGGGATGGGACGACATCCCTATGAGGAAAGGCTAAAGTGGCTAGGGCTCTTCAGCTTGGAGTAAAGGCGGCTGAGGGGAGATATGATAGAGGTCTATAAAATAATGAGTGGAGTTGAACGGGTAGATGTGAAGCGTCTGTTTACGCTTTCCAAAAATACTAGGACTAGAGGGCATGCGATGAAGATACAATATAGTAAATTTAAAATGAATCGGAGAAATTATTTTTTACTCAATGTGTTATTAAACTCTGGAATTTGTTGCCAGAGAATGTGGTAAAGGCGGTTAGCTTAGCGGAGTTTAAAAAAGGTTTGGACGGCTTCCTAAAGGAAAAGTCCATAGACCATTATTAAATGGACTTATGAAAATCCACTATTTCTGGGATAAGCAGTATAAAATGTTTTGTACTTTTTTGGGATCTTGCCAGGTATTTGTGACCTGGATTGGCCACTGTTGGAAACAGGATGCTGGGCTTGATGGACCTTTGGTCTTTCCCAGTATGGCAATACTTATGTACTTATGTACATTATATTGTCACAAAATTTTAACACTCCTGTTTGCTAAGCCATGCTAGAGGCTGGTAGTGCGACACAATCCCTTCACTTTGAATGGACTATGTCGGCATTGCCACGTGGCTTAGTAAACAGGGGGGTAAATTATTCAAAATATCCATATATGCAGCATCATTCAAAATGTTTATTCTTTCAAATAGCATACTCCAAACATAAATTTGCTTGGTTAATGTGCAGTTATTTCCAGGGTCAAAATTTCAAAGAAGAATAAGATTCCCAGTGCTCTTTTAATCAAATGGAAACCTAGTTTCTGAGCTTGGTTACAAAATAACTATCTATAATCAGAATTAGATACACCGTATCAACTAGAGTATATCTTGTGGGAAGCAAGGACACTCAAACATCTGTCATAATTTTTAGAAAATAACATTATTATTTTAGAAAATAATCAAATAGAATACAAGTACAGTAAATACTTGCACAGAAAATAGTAGATGAAGAAAACAAGTTAAAAAACCAAAACAAGAAAAATCTAAAAAAAATCTTCATTTCACCAGTATATAAAGTTATTTGGTCCACAAACTTGGGGGAAAACTTCAACATCATTCAAAGCAATTTAAAACCTAAACAAACAAACAAAAAAATAGAAAGAAAACTGCTGCAATTTATTTAAATGGCTATATCTCCTCCCCATGCTACAAGGCGGGAAGGAGGAAGAAGAGGGGAAGAAGAAACAAGAACAGATGCTTGCCCACCAAAACAGAAGTATGGTGTTGAGGTAAAAAAAAAAAAAAACCCACACACACACATTTGACCCCCCTCCCCCCAGCCATTACGCAACACATTTGCAAAGAAAATTCAACCAACATTTGGCCTCAATTGTCTCATCAAAAGATATTGCTTCCTCTTTTTTTTTGCATTATCTAACCACCTCAGGAAAGGCCCATATCTTTTTGTCCATAAACTTCTCATTCAAAAAAACACAGAAAAATGTAGGCAGATAAAGACCATATGGCCTATCCAGTCTGCCCATCCATGCCACCCAAGAATCGACCCTAATGGCACACCACTGTAACATCCTTTTCCTCAGAATGAGCTCCATTTACCACTACCCTCTGTCATCTTCCACTCAACCAGTTCCTAACCCAGTCAGTCACTTTAGGGCTCATATCAAGGGCACTCAGTTTTTTAATTAGTCATCTAAGCGGAACGTGTCAAAGGCTTTGCTAAAATCTAAATACACCACATCTAGCGATCTTGGTCTAGTTTCTATCTAGGTCCAATACAAAGTCTACTTTCAAGGGCCCTTTTACTAAGCCACATAGGTGTCTACACAAACCCAATGCGCATCAAATTGGAGTACAGAGCTGCATGGGAACGGGGTTTGCGGGAATCCCGCGGAACCCGTGGGATTCCCGCAGGGACGGAAGCAGTTCTGCGGGGTTCCCGCGGGGACGGAAGCAGTTCCTCTGGGGTTCCCGCGGGGATGGAAGCAGTTCTGCGGGCTTCCCGTGGTAAGTGTAAGCTACACCTGCACCAGCCTCTCATCTACCGAGTACCAAGTTCTTTGAGTGCTGTCTCCTCCTCCTCCTCTTCCTCCTTGCTTTAACAGCACAAATGAGGAAAATTTTCCATTAAGGAGGTGGTAGAGACATAAATGATGATGGAATTCAAAAAGGCATGGGATGAACACAGAGGATCTCTAATTAGAAAATGGAAGTTATAAAAAACCTAACCTTAAATGGCTGCATGTGTGTGGATGTGTGAAGTAATGCTTAGATGGCGATTCTAGCTGTGATTAACTAGGGCCAATACCGGGCAGACTTGTATGGTTTGTGTCTAATATATGAAAGTCTGGTTTAGGATGGGCTGGAAAGGGCTTAGACAACAACTTCAGTGACTGGAACATAAGGACAGTTCTGGACAGATTTTTACGATCTGTGTCCCACAAATGAGAAGACGAATAGACTGGAGTGGGCTTCAACGACAACTCCAGCAGTTGGAACATAAGGATAGGGCCAGATAGACTTCTATGGTCTATGTTCCAGAAACACAAAAGAAAGACCATAATCAAGTATATAATATCACACTCATTGATTTAATCATGAATTGATAATGAGTGTGACTATTGGGCAGGCTGGATGGACCATTCAGGTCTTTATTTGCTGTCACTTACTATGTTACAATTAATCCTCTTTGCTCCCGGGCTGATGAGCAGACCTCAGCTCTGACACAGGCATGAGCATCAGATGTCACCTGACCTACTGGCGCGTGCATGTGGTGAACTCTCAGCACACAATGCCAGTAAATCAGAGACAAATCTTACATGTGCACACCAGAGTGTTCCAAGTTTCAGCTTCCATTTCTTCCTTGCCTACAGTGCTGTGGCTCAAATCCAGAGAGAGTGAGGGAGCTGACTGGAATTTTCTTTTATGTACCATTAAATTCTTACGTCCTTAATAATTAATGACCTATTCTTCTGTTATCCAAATTATCAACAAATTTTTATTAAATACAATATCCCATTAAATTTAACACACACCTAAACATATTTATATTAACACCTGTGACACTCTATAAGCCATTTTTCACAAACATAAAACGTCATCAAAGTCACATGACTTATCTGTCTTCATCGCTGACGACGAAATGTTCCATATAGTTCATGAAAAAATATCCTTAAATAGTTCGTTGGTAACCACAATCACAGGCAAAGTGAAGTCTATAGTGTAATATCATCCACAGAGTAGGTCAATAGTCTCAACAAATGAGTGACTCCACTCTAACCGAATTCTTCAATCGGATTTTCTTCACAAAGATGTCCAAATTTAAACAAAAGCATCCATAGATCTCAACACAGGCCGTGTTTCATTCAAAACTTCATCAGGAGATCCTATTAGACAAACATAAAACAACACTCAACATACCAAAAATCATACACTCTATTACAAAAGATGTTTATTATAAAATCTTACCAGCGACATTTAGAACACTGAGTTCAAAACCGGAAATCCTTTCTGAGAATTCACGTCATCATAATAGATTGAACGATCTAACTTTACTCAAACCTCCACTCTTATACAGACATCAACAAAGCCCAATCAACCTCTTTATTCAAGCCATATGGGTGCACAGTCCTCCAATTAAAAATAAATCGCTGCTCTCTACGAATCAATTCACATTCCACATTACCATAACCCCCCTGCATGTTATTAATGATCACAAACCTCAAATCATCAACTGAATGATTGTATTGTAACCAATGGCTAACCAATGGTGTCTCCACTTTCTGCAATCGAATATTGCTTAAATGTTGAGCAATACGTAATTTAATTTTCCTTGTGGTTTCTCCTATGTACCAAAATTGACAGGGACAACATATAGCATACACTACATTTTGTGTATTGCAGTCTGTATTAGATCGCAACATAAAATATCTATTTAAAGATTGTACCCAAATACGATTAGTGCATAAAGCATATCTGCAATACACACAGGCATTACAGCAAGTATGTCCCCCTCCTTCCTGATATTTAACATATTGATCAAATTTCTTTTTTGACAGAATTTCACCTAAATTCCTCTCACGATTGCAAGCGAATCTTGGTTTAATCTGTAAATTATGATGAAGAGATAATACCGACCAATGTTTAAGAATAATATCTTGTATGTCTCGTGTTTGCTTATAAAACGGAAGAATACAATTGACTTGCGAACCCTGAATGTTAGCAGAGGATACCTCGTGGTTTAACCAACATCTCTGAGCATATTTAGCTCGCTTATGAGCTGATTTAATAGCGTACTGTGGATAACCACGCTTCTGAAATCTTTTCGCCATCGAAATAGCCTGTTGATTAAATTCCACCGGACTAGAGCATAAACGCTTAATCCTAAGAAACTGTCCAATAGGGATACTTTCCTTCAATTTCCTAGGATGATGGCTGTTAAAATGCAGGATGGCATTTCTATCTGTAGCTTTCCTAAACACGCCTGTAGTAAATTGACCATTAGACAGTTCTATATTTATATCCAAAAATTGTACCTTGGATCCCATAGATTGTATTATTAAACGGATGTTCGAATCACATCCATTCAAATATTCCACAAAAGCATGTAGCTCAGTCTCGGATCCAGACCAGATAATAAATATGTCGTCAATGTATCTTTTCCAAGTGATCAAATGACCCCTACTATGCATAGATGTATAAACATATAAAGATTCAAACAACGCCATATATAAACAAGCTACCACAGGCGCAACCGTAGCTCCCATGGCAACTCCTTTCACTTGTAGAAAGAATTGATCCTTAAAACGGAAATAGTTTTTCTCTATAACAAACGACGCCATATGTAACAATAACTGGATCCTAGACTGAGATAAATCTTGTTGTTCCAAAGCACTTTTTATTATCTGTATACACGCCCTCTGTGGAATACTCGTATAAAGGGACGTTACATCCAATGTCAGCATAATACACGGTTGATCACATGGAATTTGTATCTCATTCAAAAAATCTAACATCTCTCCAGAATCTTTAATGTACGATTGTATACGTACCATGTGTGGATGTAAATAGTATTCTAGGAACTGGGATAGTGGTTCAAAAAGAGACCCTACACAAGAGACAATCGGTCTCCCTGGTGGATTTTGAAACGACTTGTGAATTTTCGGTAGAAAATAAATGTTAGGAACATTAAATTTTCTACGTAATAAGTATTTAAATTCTTTCACAGAAATAATCTCACGGGCCCTAGCTGTTTCCAACATTACTTTAACCTGTTATGATGACGTGAATTCTCAGAAAGGATTTCCGGTTTTGAACTCAGTGTTCTAAATGTCGCTGGTAAGATTTTATAATAAACATCTTTTGTAATAGAGTGTATGATTTTTGGTATGTTGAGTGTTGTTTTATGTTTGTCTAATAGGATCTCCTGATGAAGTTTTGAATGAAACACGGCCTGTGTTGAGATCTATGGATGCTTTTGTTTAAATTTGGACATCTTTGTGAAGAAAATCCGATTGAAGAATTCGGTTAGAGTGGAGTCACTCATTTGTTGAGACTATTGACCTACTCTGTGGATGATATTACACTATAGACTTCACTTTGCCTGTGATTGTGGTTACCAACGAACTATTTAAGGATATTTTTTCATGAACTATATGGAACATTTCGTCGTCAGCGATGAAGACAGATAAGTCATGTGACTTTGATGACGTTTTATGTTTGTGAAAAATGGCTTATAGAGTGTCACAGGTGTTAATATAAATATGTTTAGGTGTGTGTTAAATTTAATGGGATATTGTATTTAATAAAAATTTGTTGATAATTTTGATAACAGAAGAATAGGTCATTAATTATTAAGGATATTAGCTGAATTTGACCGATAATTAAGATAATTTACCCAGGTTAGTAGTATAACATTGTTAAAGTTGGGGTAACGATGGCGGCAATTGGCTGGGATACAAAAACGGGACTCTCAACTGATAGAATAAAAGATTTAATGATGGGGGGCAGGTTATTTGTAAACCAACCGATGGAAGTGGATTGGTCTGACATTTTGAAACTGCATAAATATATAGTTCGTACGGAATTACATGCCTTTACATTGGTAGAATACTGTCATGTGCAGAGGGTACCTCGTGGTCTCCGATTAATCAAGGAACCTCGTTTCCTTGATGATTCAGATTATGTGTTGAAATGGAATGAGTTAATTTCACGCTGCTCTCTAGATTTAATGCTGCTTACAGTTGATAAATTGCATAAACAAGTTTGTGATTCAAAAGTCGATTTGGATAAGAAATTAGAAGAAATGAAAGGATTACTTTCTTCAGAGGTTTTTGAGAAGCAATATAGAGAACACCTATCAGCTGTAGATAAGTATACAATGGAGATTAGACAACAAAAAATTAAGAAATATAAACGAGATGAGGGGGATTACACGAAAGGCTATGTATACCCCTGGATGGATCATTCACGAAAATCACGTAGAAATAGGAAAAATAAAAAGGTAACATTTCTAAATACATCGAGTGATTCATCCGGAGAGGAAACAATTAAGATAAGCCAGGAGTTGGAAATCCCCTCTAATGATAGTCGATCAGTTAATCGGATAGATAGTAGTGCGGTGTTACCTGCAGCCCCTTTAGTGACTCGAAGTCGGAGAGGACGGAAGAACTGAGCTTAGTAGTAAACATTTCCTCTAAGAATTTAACAGAGGCCCAATTATCGGTTTTATCTATGGGTTTATCGTTTGTCCCCACTGCTCTTTATGATGCATTTTCAGTGAGATTACATCTACATAAATTCTTTCGAAAATTGAAACTTCGTGCGTTTTTTGATAACAAATCTGAGAATGAAGTAGTTGAAATAGCGCAGATTAAGGATACTGAAGTGTCATTTTTTGATAAATATAAATCTCCATCTTCATGGTTGCCCCCTGGAGCGACTGATTCTGCGGTAGATACTTTTCAAAAATTAGTGATGAGAGATGTTGAGGCTCTGGAAAAAAACTTTACTCCTGTTTTTTATAATTTGACCAAATTGCAGAAATCAGCGATGCAAGAGTTAAAACAGGATGAGTCTATTGTTATAACTCGCGCAGATAAGGGGGGCGCGGTTGTAGTACAGGACAGTAGTCAATATACACGAGAAGCTTTATCTCAATTATTAGATGGAACTTCTTATGAAGTATTAGCATCTGATCCTTCGGAGGAATTTGCTCAACAGGTTAAAGTAATGTTGGAAACAGCTAGGGCCCGTGAGATTATTTCTGTGAAAGAATTTAAATACTTATTACGTAGAAAATTTAATGTTCCTAACATTTATTTTCTACCGAAAATTCACAAGTCGTTTCAAAATCCACCAGGGAGACCGATTGTCTCTTGTGTAGGGTCTCTTTTTGAACCACTATCCCAGTTCCTAGAATACTATTTACATCCACACATGGTACGTATACAATCGTACATTAAAGATTCTGGAGAGATGTTAGATTTTTTGAATGAGATACAAATTCCATGTGATCAACCGTGTATTATGCTGACATTGGATGTAACGTCCCTTTATACGAGTATTCCACAGAGGGCGTGTATACAGATAATAAAAAGTGCTTTGGAACAACAAGATTTATCTCAGTCTAGGATCCAGTTATTGTTACATATGGCGTCGTTTGTTATAGAGAAAAACTATTTCCGTTTTAAGGATCAATTCTTTCTACAAGTGAAAGGAGTTGCCATGGGAGCTACGGTTGCGCCTGTGGTAGCTTGTTTATATATGGCGTTGTTTGAATCTTTATATGTTTATACATCTATGCATAGTAGGGGTCATTTGATCACTTGGAAAAGATACATTGACGACATATTTATTATCTGGTCTGGATCCGAGACTGAGCTACATGCTTTTGTGGAATATTTGAATGGATGTGATTCGAACATCCGTTTAATAATACAATCTATGGGATCCAAGGTACAATTTTTGGATATAAATATAGAACTGTCTAATGGTCAATTTACTACAGGCGTGTTTAGGAAAGCTACAGATAGAAATGCCATCCTGCATTTTAACAGCCATCATCCTAGGAAATTGAAGGAAAGTATCCCTATTGGACAGTTTCTTAGGATTAAGCGTTTATGCTCTAGTCCGGTGGAATTTAATCAACAGGCTATTTCGATGGCGAAAAGATTTCAGAAGCGTGGTTATCCACAGTACGCTATTAAATCAGCTCATAAGCGAGCTAAATATGCTCAGAGATGTTGGTTAAACCACGAGGTATCCTCTGCTAACATTCAGGGTTCGCAAGTCAATTGTATTCTTCCGTTTTATAAGCAAACACGAGACATACAAGATATTATTCTTAAACATTGGTCGGTATTATCTCTTCATCATAATTTACAGATTAAACCAAGATTCGCTTGCAATCGTGAGAGGAATTTAGGTGAAATTCTGTCAAAAAAGAAATTTGATCAATATGTTAAATATCAGGAAGGAGGGGGACATACTTGCTGTAATGCCTGTGTGTATTGCAGATATGCTTTATGCACTAATCGTATTTGGGTACAATCTTTAAATAGATATTTTATGTTGCGATCTAATACAGACTGCAATACACAAAATGTAGTGTATGCTATATGTTGTCCCTGTCAATTTTGGTACATAGGAGAAACCACAAGGAAAATTAAATTACGTATTGCTCAACATTTAAGCAATATTCGATTGCAGAAAGTGGAGACACCATTGGTTAGCCATTGGTTACAATACAATCATTCAGTTGATGATTTGAGGTTTGTGATCATTAATAACATGCAGGGGGGTTATGGTAATGTGGAATGTGAATTGATTCGTAGAGAGCAGCGATTTATTTTTAATTGGAGGACTGTGCACCCATATGGCTTGAATAAAGAGGTTGATTGGGCTTTGTTGATGTCTGTATAAGAGTGGAGGTTTGAGTAAAGTTAGATCGTTCAATCTATTATGATGACGTGAATTCTCAGAAAGGATTTCCGGTTTTGAACTCAGTGTTCTAAATGTCGCTGGTAAGATTTTATAATAAACATCTTTTGTAATAGAGTGTATGATTTTTGGTATGTTGAGTGTTGTTTTATGTTTGTCTAATAGGATCTCCTGATGAAGTTTTGAATGAAACACGGCCTGTGTTGAGATCTATGGATGCTTTTGTTTAAATTTGGACATCTTTGTGAAGAAAATCCGATTGAAGAATTCGGTTAGAGTGGAGTCACTCATTTGTTGAGACTATTGACCTACTCTGTGGATGATATTACACTATAGACTTCACTTTGCCTGTGATTGTGGTTACCAACGAACTATTTAAGGATATTTTTTCATGAACTATATGGAACATTTCGTCGTCAGCGATGAAGACAGATAAGTCATGTGACTTTGATGACGTTTTATGTTTGTGAAAAATGGCTTATAGAGTGTCACAGGTGTTAATATAAATATGTTTAGGTGTGTGTTAAATTTAATGGGATATTGTATTTAATAAAAATTTGTTGATAATTTGGATAACAGAAGAATAGGTCATTAATTATTAAGGATATTAGCTGAATTTGACCGATAATTAAGATAATTTACCCAGGTTAGTATTAAATTCTTACGGGGACGGGTGGGGATGGGTTAAATTCTTGTGGGGATGGGTTACATTTTTGCGGGGATGGATGGGGATGGGTAAGATTCCAGTAGGGACGGGTAAGATTCCAGTCCCCGTGCAACTCTCTAAATTGGAGTTACCACCCGGTTACTGTATAGTCCTTGCTGTAATTTCAATTTTGGCACGCATCCACTATGCGCGTCTGAAAAATACTTTTTAATTTCTGATGCACCCCCCCCCCCCCCCCCAGCTACTTGCCTTGTCAGCTAAGTAGCAAGTCTGTCAACCACTCCATCTCTGGCAATTTCCACTCCCCCAGCTCTGCCTTGACAGCTAGGGCCCTTGGAGCAGGCATGGACCTCCATGTTGTTAACTGACCCACTATGATAATCTAATCTTGATCCCTGCTTCTTGTTATGGCTCATCCCTCATGAGCCACAACCTCTGTAACTTGGGTGTCTACCCGCTGCGACAGCCAAAATCACCCAATCTGCATCACAGCCTTAAAACAGGGGAGCCAAGCAAGAGTCAAGCAATACAGAGGGTGGGTGGAATGGTAAAGAAAGACCATAATCAAGTATATTATATCACGTTCATTGTTGATTTAATTATGAATTGATAATGAGCGTGAGTATTGGGCAGACTGGACCATTCAGGTTTTTATCTGCTGTCCCTTACTATGTTACTATTAATCCTCTCTGCTCCCAGGCTGATGCGCAGACCTCAGCTCTCACACAGGAACAAGCGTCAGATGTCACCTGACCTACTGGCGCCTGCATGTGGCGACCTCTCAGTACACAGTGCCAGTGATCAGAGACAAGTCTTACATGTGCACACCAGAGTGTTCCAAGATCAAACTTCTATTCCTTCCTTGCCTGCAGTGCTGCGGCTCAAACCCAGAGTCAGAGAGCTGACCAGAATTTGTTTTTAATGTACCATTAAATTCTTGCAGGGATGGGTGGGGTTGGGTTAAATTCTTGCGGGGACGGGTAAGATTCCAGCAGAGACAGGCAGGGATGGGTAAGATTCCTGTCCCCGTGCAACTCTCTGCTCTGCTTAAAAAAGGTTTGAACGGCTTCCTAAAGGAAAAGTCCATAGACCATTATTAAATTGGACTTGGGGAAAATATTTCTGGGATAAGCAGCATAAAGGTTTTGTACTTTTTGGGGGATCTTGCCAGGTATTTGTGACCTGGATTGGCCACTGTTGGAAACAGGATGCTGGGCTTGATGGACCTTTGGTCTGTCCCGGTATGGCAATACTTATGTACTTATGCTACTATTTGAGATTCTGAATGGAATCTTGCTACTCTTTGGGGTTCTACATGGAATGTTGCTATTGTTTAGGTTTCTGCCAGGTATTTGTGACCTGGATTGGCCACTGTTGGAAACAGGATGCTGGGCTTGATGGACCTTTGGTCTGTCCCGGTATGGCAATACTTATGTACTTATGCTACTATTTGAGATTCTGAATGGAATCTTGCTACTCTTTGGGGTTCTACATGGAATGTTGCTATTGTTTAGGTTTCTGCCAGGTATTTGTGACCTGGATTGGCCACTGTTGGAAACAGGATGCTGGGCTTGATGGACCTTTGGTCTGTCCCGGTGTGGCAATACTTATGTACTTATGTAATGTGCATTAAGGCCCTAATCCCACATGAAAGCCCCAACACTGCTTGATGAATTCTCCCCCTCAATCGCTCCCCTAGATCCCCTACAACTGTGCTTCTCAACCATCTCCTGGAGGCACACCTAGCCAGTTGAGTTTTCAGGATTACCACAATGAATATGCATGAAATAAATTTGCATACTAGCAGGTTTATTTTCGAAAGAGAAGGACGCCCATCTTTTGACACAAATCGGAAGATGGGCGTCCTTCTCCCAGGGTCGCCCAAATCGGCATAATCGAAAGCCAATTTTGGGCATCCCCAATTGCTTTCCTTCGCGGGGACGACCAAAGTTCCCGGGGGCATGTCAGAGACGTAGCGAAGGCGGGACTTGGGTATGCCTAACACATGGGCGTCCTCGACCCATAATGGTAAAAAAAGGGCGTCCCTGACGAGCACTTGGACGACTTTACTTGGTCCTTTTTTTGTTACGACCAAGCCACAAATAGGTGCCCGAACTGACCAGATGACCACCGGAGGGAATCGGGGATGACCTCCCTTACTCCCCCAGTGGTCACTAACCCCCTCCCACCCTCAAAAACATAGTTTAAAAATATTTTGTGCCAGCCTCAAATGTCATACTCAGCTCCATCGCAGCAGTATGCAGGTCCCTGGTGCAGTTTTAGTAGGTGCAGTGCACTTCAGGCAGATGAACCCAGGCCCATCCCCCCCACCTGTTACACTTGTGGTGGTAAATGTGAACCCTCCAAAATTCACCAGAAACCCACTGTACCCACATCTAGGTGCCCCCCTTCACCCGTAAGGGCTACGGTAGTGGTGTCCAGTTGTGGGTAGTGGGTTTTGGGGGGCTCAGCACACAAGGTAAGGGAGCTATGTACCTGGGAGCAATTTCTGAAGTCCACTGCAGTGCCCCCTAGGGTGCCCGGTTGGTGTCCTGGCATGTCAGGGGGACCAGTGCACTACAAATGCTGGCTCCTCCCACGACCAAAGCATTTGGTTGTTTCTGAGATGGGCGTTCTTAGTTTCCATTATTGCCGAAAATCAGAAACGACCAAGTCTAAGGACGACCATCTCTAGGGACGACCTAAATGTCAAGATTTGGGCGTCCCCAACTGTATTATTGAAATGAAAGATGGACGCCCATCTTGTTTCGATAATACGGGTTTCCATGCCCCTTCGCCGGGACGTCCTGCGAGGATGTCCTCAAGAAAACTTGGGCGCCCCTTTCGATTATGCTCCTCCACGGGTCTCCAGAATATGCAGTTCTATTTCCCAACCTGGGGACTCTTGCTATAGTGATTAGACTTGAAGACTCATGGTGTCAGGTATCAGTACTGGTTCTGAATGACTACAAGAGAAGGGAGAAACAACCAGGCCAATAAAATTTTATGAATACAGCCAGGACAGCTGAATAATGTTCAGTCACCAACTTTAGAAGAAAATGTGTACAACAGGATCCACCATTTGTACAAATATAAAATATTAGCAACAGGATCCTAAATCACAAAAATCATTGCCTAATTGTAAACCTCACCCAAAATCCAGATATTTGCAAATGTGGGTCTTGCTGATTTGTGATCCAAAAATAAAATTAACAAAGGCATGGAAAACACAGGTATAACAACAAAATCCTCCATTATTTCGTTCTCTATAGAATATCTTCTGACGAAAGCTGTTTGGATTTAGGGGTTTTAGGTAAAGGGACATGGACTTGATATACTGCTGTTTATATATTCTACTGTAGACAACAAAACAGCAGATACAAAATGGAAGAATGTTCAAACATTTATTGATGATGTCAAATACCAGGTACTTTCTCTGTCCCTACTGTGCTTACAATGTAAGGGCCCTGTTTACTAAGGTGCACTAGTGTTTTTTTAGTGCATGCTAAAAATTAGTGTGCGCTGAGTAGACACCCATAGGAATATTATGGACATCTACATAGTTAGCACGCACTAATGCATAGTGTGTGCTAAACATTCTAACGCACCTTTAGAGCAACTCAGTAAACAAGGTCCTATGTTTTGAATGTGGAGCAATGGCGAGTTAGGTGAATTTATTTAGTTACATTTGTACCCCGCGCTTTCCCACGCATGGCAGGCTCAATGCGGCTTACATATACAGGTACTTATTTGTACCTGGGGCAATGGAGGGTTAAGTGACTTGCCCAGAGTCACAAGGAGCTGTGCCTGAAGTCAGTGGCGTAGCTAGGTGGGGCGCCAGGGGAGGGGCCGCTCCCCCAAACGGAGTTCTGCTGGCGCCGGCGCCTATTTTTTTCTCAATGTGTTGCATTGAAAATGTGCGCCGGTGCCAGTGGAAGTCTGCTCTCGTGCCGCTTTCGCTCCCCCCCCCCCCGCGCCGTCAACCTGGCTCCGCTTCTGCCTGAAGTGGGAATCAAACTCAGTTCCTAAGTTCCCCAGGACCAGAGTCCACCACCCTAACCACTAGGCCACTCCTCCACTTCCCACTGTCCATGAGAGGGAAAGAAGAAAGAGACTGCAACACCCAGAAAGGGGAAAAAAAAAAACCCCACTGTGACACTGTGGTCTAGAACTGTACTGACCAAACCTGGCCAGCCAAGCTCTGTGAAAATGAAGGATGCAGAGAAACAGATTTTGCAGCGTTCCACCCTTTCCACCCACAAAACTCCAAACCTAATAAATTCCAACTTGCCCTGCCTATGCCAAGAACCACAGCAGCACAGCAAACAATGGTGCCTTTGCCTTTTTCAGCAGGAACAGCAGAGTTAAAAACTCACAGCTTCTTAATCCCTCCATCAGAAAACCAAGCGAAACACACAGACATCGAGATCAAGAAAAGATGAGGAAACATCTCCAAAATAGCTTTCCAACTTACCTCTGAAAGGCTGTACCAAACTCCACCGACCCTCTCTCGCTAAAAACTTCCTTGCCTGCTCCAAACCTAGTGTGAGACTCAGAGCTGGGCTGAACGCAGAACCCAGGTTAAGGGAGAACCTTCAAAGTATCGAGCACATACAGAAAACAACAAGTATTGCCCACTGCTTTTATCTAACCACTTCTCAGACAAGAATTACTGGCCCCTCAAAAGCATGGGTTTAACCCCACACAGGACTGAACATGCTGAAGGTTTTTAGCTAATTGGGATGTGGGGGATGGTGCTGCTCTCACAGCAACTCCCTCCAGCTAAGTTTTCATAGTTGTTTTACTAGTTACAGTTTGTTCATCACTAGAATAGCTCAGACAGCAAGGGAACTGCCCCCAGGGATTTGATGCAGAAACATTCTCCCAGCCCAGCACAAAGAGAAAACGCATAGCACAGATACCAACTGCCTACAACTAAAAGGCACAACCAGCTCTGTTCAATGTCGAAATACACGAGACCATTCCGGCACCACAGAGCATACAGTATAGTCCTGACAAACAAAGGACAAAAGAGACAAATTTGACCTCCTCTGCTCCTCTACCAAGATATGCATGTACCAGGTTGACTCTGTTACTTCAGCTCAGTTTATGCTATGCTGACAGTTTTTGCTCTGGATTCCGGGATGCTCCCATGTTAGGGAAAAAGAGACAGGTGAATAAAATGAACAGCAGTTTTCCAAAATGCCAACTCTTTTTTTTTTCTCCTTTCAAGTAGTAGTGCAAATTATTAAAAAGAACAGTTAGGCTGGTGTTACTTCACCTTCCTAATTGCAAAGGTCTTAAATACAAAACCTATTACGCATCCAACTTCTCTGTTATAGGTAGCCAACTCTGGAACGCCATACCAAGATACATCCGAACAACTAACGAACACCTACCCTTCCGAAAGCTGCTGAAAACTTACCTCTTCAAACAAGCCTATCCAAACGACCCAACTTAATTTATGAACCTAATCCACACCACTACATTACCCCAGTGGCGTACCAAGGGGGTGGGGCGGTCCGCCCTGGGTGCACGCCGCTGGGGGGGGTGCCGTGGCGCGCGCCTGCTGCGAGAGTTCGCTAACTTCTCTCGTTCGCTGCAGCTCCCTCTGCCCCGGAACAGGTTACTTCCTGTTCCGGGGCAGAGGGAGCTGCAGCGAACGAGCAAAGTTAGTAAACTCGCAGCAGGCGCGCGCTGCGGCATCCCCCCCAGCGGCATGCACCCGGGGGGCTCTTTCGCAGGGGGGGGTGTTTCGCTGGGGGGGGTCCGCACTGCATTACCCATACCTCAATCCTTCCCCCCACATCTCTTCCTCTTGTCCTACTCTTTATAACTATGTTTCTCAGGATACTGTGTACCCATACATTGTAAGCCGCACTGAACCTGCTATTGAGTGGGAAAGAGCGGGGTATAAATGCTACAAATAAATTACTAGGGCCAGATCTAGGCATATTGTGGGCCCTAAACTGTAATATTTAAAAGGTCCCCCCTAGATCAAGCAGAAAGTATATTTTAGGTTTGATGGACAATAAGTTAAATAAATATAAAACAACCAGCAATAGATAATAATAAAACCAATAGTTAAGATTATTTTATATTATAAATTTCATTATTTACAAATGTATTTAACTTTTTTCATTAATTATGAAGCCCTAAACTGTACCTTGTCCAGTTTATATATAAATCCAGCCTTTAGTGTTACTCATATTTAGACTTTTTTTTTTATCTTGCCCAAGAATTTTGTTTTGCATTCCATTTGCTTGCATTTAAAGTATGCAACTCCTCAAAAGCCTTGAAAACAACGTATGACCACTTAAACTTCCGAAAATTATTAAAAACCAACCTGTTTAAAAAGGCATACCCTACCGATCCAACTTAAATGTCTGAACTCTGCAACACAACGAAACCAAAGTACGTAATGGACATAAACACAACTCTTCCACTCTACGATTCCCTAATTGTGGCTGTTCCACATGAACTTTATCCTACCACAACATCACTTTGTATTTATTCATACCGGAATCGGCGAACGCCTCTCCGGTACTATGTAAGCCACATTGAGCCTGCAAATAGGTGGGAAAATGTGGGATACAAATGTAACAAACAAACAAACAAACAAATAAATAAATAAAATAACTCAGTCTGCAAAACTTTCTTCCCAGCAGGTCCCTTTTCAGACATGTTTACCATATTCATACTTGAGGTAGAGCCGCACCCCAGCACCTTTCAGACTGACTGATCAGTCCTGGCACTTCTGTAATTTAAGCTGACTCACAACTATGGAATTCAAAGAAAGACAAGCTTGTAAAATTGAAGGACTTCACTCTCGAGAATGAATTAAAAGATAAACACTATTTCAATTGTTTAAAAACTTCTGGAAGGACCCTTAAAAAGGCCAAAGAAATGGATTCTAGGCAACTAGCCTCACTCCCCTGACTGCAGACACAGGCAGCATCATGTGTGATTGTATCTCATTGTTCCACTACAGCCCTATGTTTTTATCCTGAGGGCTCATGGCAAATGTGCCAACATTGTTTAAATTGGATTTTTCCCTTAATTCACACTCCCAAGAGACAGTGGTGGAATACTGAGGAGAAAGTTGAAACAAACTGTATCAATCATGATCAGAAAAGGAGTGACCTGCTACTGACTGCAGGACTCTCCTCCAACATTTTGGTATTGGAGGAATAAGTGTCATGCTTTGATGTTTTCGGAATCCTATGGGGCTCATACTCGCCTATGGCGCTAGAAGGCATTTCTGTTTATTTGGGGCCCTTATCTGGCTTTGATTTCATCCACTGCTCATAGCCAGGTTCTTAATACATTTCGAGATAGCACTAGTTTAGCTGTATAGCCATGGTGGTGGGGGGTTAGGGTTGGGTTGGATTTGGGGGGCAGGTAGGATGGACTTTTGTGGGTTGAGGTCATAAGAGTCCAGACCTCAAGCTGTTTAGTGCTTTTCTTTCTGGTTCAATGCTAAAAAAAGGGAGGGTGTATGTATTCGGGAATTAATGTTCACATATGAATTGTGCTTTGTTATGGGACTGTTCTCTTGTTTCTTCTGGTTTAATAACAAGGCTTACTACTAATAAAAAGCATTTTATATAGGCAACATTGGCACCCTTTTGCCTTTATAAAATATATTCCAGATTCAGCCCCATTAGTGCACAAATGCCAACGTGCAAATTTACACTTGCTCCAAAGGTGTAAATGTGGGCATATATACTCTTTGAATGTACGTGTGCATTTTATAAAATACATCCATATGTTGTATCTCCACCTCTGCTCTGTCCAAACTATGCCCTGGGACTGCCCATACATAGATCATGTAAAAGTAGCACACACTTTCCATGCAAGTACTTTTCACACATGGATACAGGTTATAAAACAGGCTTTACACATGGAAAAAGCTTTACAAATTTACCCTTATAGTAGCAACAAAGAAAATGAGAATTAGCTGAAAGGGGGGAGGGGAAACAACTGTACTGTAATAGTGGTATACCAAACCAAACAACAAAAACATTAAAAACATATTACAACCAACTTTCAGAAAAGTATTCATATTAGCCTGTAGTGGCAGAAAACACCACAGAGGCCAGCATATTTTACAGGTTAGCAGAGTTTAAAAAGGGGTTGGACGGTTTCCTAAAGGACAAGTCCATAAACCGCTACTAAACGGACTTGGAAAAATCCAAAATTCCAGGAATAACATGTATAGAATGTTTGTACGTTTGGGAAGCTTGCCAGGTGCCCTTGGCCTGGATTGGCCGCTGTCGTGGACAGGATGCTGGGCTCGATGGACCCTTGGTCTTTTCCCAGTATGGCATTACTTATGTACTTATGTATTGAGGCACAAACTTTCAAGCAAAAGAGTCCTTCTGAAGACGCATCTGTTGCACCATTTTCTCTAAAAACTCACTGTAAATTGATAGTTATTATGATCGTTGACTATTGCCTGAGCTTTAGCCATGATGCGACCAAGTTGCAGCTCAGTCAGTACACACACTGCCTGAGCACAAGTGATAATCAAATATCCAAGTCTGGGGAAGCAGAGTCATGATGGAAGCACTCTATTCTGCTTGATCTTTTTTACCTTGAAGTTTACCCACTGTTACCTTTGCTTTAGCAGGGCTCTGAAAAAGAAAGGAAAGGTAGCGTCCCAACCTATTACTCCTTTGGTTCCTGCTTTACCTCAATTAACGCTAGACTTCTTTGCAGCATGGCAAACTGCAATAGGTGGAGTGCCAGATCCTCCTGCTGCATTTCCAATTCAGGAAGACTTGTTTTCCCTGGAAGGTGAGGTTTCCCCACCAACAGCCACTTGTGGTTCTTCAATCTGCCGGAACGTCAGAACATGTAGCACAGCAGGCGCCTCATGACGATAGTGTCAAACTGAGAGAGGCAGTCTCAGGAACAACCGTGGTGCAAGAAAAACACCCCACTGAAGTAACCCTAATACGGGAGGAATCTCAATTTGGGACCAGAGGTATGGTTGCGAGATTTGGGACCCGGGATGGAGGTGGGACGCCTCGGGTCTCTTCATTTGTCTACCGGACATCACGACCCTTTTCATTTATGACCGCTGTTCTCATGGGTTTCCTGTACACTAGCTACTTGGAATGTGGGGGCATATTACCTACCCAATGACATGCTCTAAAATTCTGACCACACTAAAACATCAGGATATTGATATTGCTTGCCTGCAGGAGACCCACCTAACAGACATTGAACATCAAAAACTACACAGGTAATGGGGTGGTCAGAGGGGAACTGCTGCAGTTCGCTTTCATAAATATCCGAGTTACCAGGCTAAACTTTTGTTCGAAGATGACCAAGGCCACTATATATTTTTGAAGGTATGGGTGCAAGGCTGAGAGCTTTATCTATTAGTTTTATATGACCCTCCCCCTTTTGAGAGGCAGTTTTATCCTTCTCTACTGTGTAAATTGCTGCCCTATCAGCAACAAAACCTAGTCATAATAGGAGATACCAACTTGGTCATGGATATCACACAGGATCGTTCTGGTGTCTCTTTCAGAGGAGGCATCACTCTTCAGGTGAGGGGATACTTCAGCTCTTTGCCAATGAATTAGCCTTGGTTGACCCCTGATGACTCCTATATCCTGGGGAGCGGGACTATATCCCGCTTAGATTATGTGCTTTTGTATCACACCCTCTTACAACACGTATCAGCGGTAGTCGTGGGCACTGGGGGTATGTCTAATCACTCCATAGTGTGGATTGATTAGACCTCCCAATTTCATGCACACCATCCCGTCACTGGCATTTTCCCTCCTATCGGTACACTAATCCAGACTTAAGTATCTTCAAGACAAGTGGGAAAGTTTTCTCAAATGTAAATCGCCAACATGTCTGTTTTGGGACACAGCAAAAGCTGAACTGAGAGGGGAAAGTGATTAGCAATTAGTATAATACAGTTGGAACGCCAGTTATCACAAGCTAAAAAGGAGTTCATTCGAGCTCCCACATCCACCACCAGAGACACATATCACTCCACCCAAATAGCGCTCAACACACTCACACAAGACCAGAACACCCATTCTCTAATATCACAAGTTTCGGTCTTACAAGTATGGTAACAAATCAGGCAAGATGTTGGCCCATATAGTAAAAACTTGGGGGGGGGGGGTCTCGTGCGGTCTCCACCCTTAAAAGATCCTATGGGGAATGTTACTAACAATTACGAGCGCATTGTTTAGATATTCTCCGATCATTTTGCTTCTTTGTACAGGGAGGGACAACATGCTTCTTCTGATGCTCTAAACACCTTTCTGACAAAGGCTTCTCTCTCCTCCTTGACCAAAGAGGCCCTGCTGGCGCCTACCTGTGCTATCCAGGCCAAGGAACTTCAATATGCCATAAGATCCCTCAAAAATTATTCGGCTCCGGGACCAGATGGCTTCTCGGTTGAATTTTACATCAGTCTCCAACTGCAGCTCATCTGGCACTTGTTGTCATATTTTACCATGGTAGTGGAGGCTGGTAACTTTCCACTACACACTAATACAGCACTGATTACACTTATTCCAAAACCAAATAAACCCCGAAACTAGGCTGACTCCTGCAGGCCCATCTCCCTTTTAAACGCTGACTTAAAACCCTTTTCAAAAATTTTGGCTACTTGTCTGGGGCAGTGGGGTTTGTTAAAGCTCAACAATCAGTTCTTAATGTACACAAGATCTTATTGGCGATGACTCACTGTCATTTGACTGAGACCTCAGCTCTGGTTGTCAGTCTCGACACCGAGAAGGCATTTGATAAAGTACACTGGCCATATATTTTTGAAGTCCTTCATAGGTTTGGTTTTAATGGTTGAATCATGCAGGCTATCCACACTCTTTATTCTGGTCCTCAAGCGCAACTCCTAGTGAATGGGGGACGCTCTTTTCTCTTTCCCATTTGTAGGGACATGAGGCAGGGGTGCCTGCTTTTACCATTTTTATCTAATCCTTGGAACCTCTGCTCCATGTCCTAAATCAGGACCCACAGATACCAGGGGTGCAGCTGTTAGATATTCAGATAAAGGGGCTAGAATTTGCAGATGATTTACTAGTCATGTTGACTGACCTGCAGAGGTCGCTGCCTGCTCTCCTTCATCTGATAGAGCGATACAATGAGCTCTCTGGTTTTTCTCTTAACCTCCACCAATCCAAGGCCCTAATGGTCTTGCCGGCTATAAAGGCTCACTGGGAGGGAGTTTTTCCTATCACATGGGAGGATACATTTCTTAGATACCTCGGTGTTTCCTTGCCAGCTGACCTTTCCACCCTGTATGTCCACAATGTTCAGCCATTGCTAGAGGCCTGAGTGGGACCGTGTCAAAGACTTTGCTAAAATCCAAGTACACCACATCTAGTGTCCCTTCCACATCCAAATGTTTGGTCACCCAGTCAAAGAAATCAATCAGATTTGTCTGACACAACCTGCCTCTAGTGAAGCCATGCTGCCTCGGGTACTGCAGTCCATTTGATTCGAGAAACCTCAAAATCCTCTGTTTTAGAAGCTTTTTCATTAGTTTACTCACCCCCAAACTCAGACTGACAGTTCTGTAATTCCCAATCTCCTCCTTGCTTCTGCTCTTGTGCAGAGGGACAACATCCACCATTCTCCAGTCCTCTGGAACCACTCCAGACTCTAAGGAAGCATTGAAGAGGTCAGACAATGGAGCCTCCAGAACTTCTCCAAGTTCCTCGAGTACCCTCAGATATATCCCATCAAGCCCCATTGCTTTGTCTACTTTTAGTTTAGCTAGTACCTTATGAACACAGTCTTCTGAGAATTGCTCTATACATCCATCCTCATTAGCATTTGTTTTCTGCAGTCTTACCCCTGGCCTTTCATCCGTGGACACAGAACAGAACTCATTATTAAGTGGTTCAGCTTTATCCTTATCAGCTTCTACGTATTCCTCCCCCTCAGCTTTGAACCTCACAATGCTATTATAGCACTTCCTCCCATCACATATCTGAAAAATGTCTTGTCCTCCAATTTTACCATATCGACTATCTTTTCTTCCATTTGCCTCTTCGCTTTCCTGACAGCTTTTCTGGGTACTTTTTCTTGTCTTCCTCTTTCTGAGTCATCTTGTAACATATAAAGGCTAACCTTCTTTCCCTTACCTTTTCTGCATCTGAGAACCAGAGCGGCCTTCTTTTCCTCTTACTTTTATGTAATTTTCTAACATAAAGGTTTGTCGCCTTTAAAATAGCTCCTTTCAAGTTTTGCCCACTGCTGTTCTACTTCCTTCAGCTGTTCCTATCTAACTAACTCTTCTTTGAGAAATTCCTCCATTTTGGCAAATTTAGTTCTTTTGAAATCTAGGACCTTCAATCTTGAATAAGCCCTCTCCTCCTTTGTCTTAATATTGAACCACACCATTAGGTGATCACTAGATGCCAACTGATCTCCCTCCATAACATCAGAAACATTCTCCCCATTTGTAAGCACCAGGTCTAGAATAGCTCCATCCCATGTTGGGTCTGTTACCCATTGCTGAAACAATTCTTCCTGTAGAGAATCCAAGATCTCTTTGCTGCTAGACGACCATGCAGTAGGGACACCCCAATTGACGTCCTATCAGTACTACTTCCCCTGTCCTAGCTATCTTAGAATAGCAGAGGGGGAGAGAGAGAGAGAGCGTCTATTCCTTAACCCTATTTCATCACTTCAGCTTCACCTTGTCTTCTTTTGTCTCTCACCCACCGTAGAGACTTCTGGTACATTCTCAGTCAGGACTAAGGTTCTGGTGACAGATTGAACAAGTATCTCCTCTCAGCATAGGGTAGTAATGGGCAGAACCAACTTGCACAGCAGGTTACAGTGAACATTGAGGGCAGTATTTCTTTTCCTCCTAATGATGACTTCAGCCATCTGCTAACAGCCATAGCCTTGACAAAGACTTCACTATATGTCATCACCTGATAAAAATCGTTCATTTGGAGAGGAGACTTAAAGGAATACATAGTAACACAGTAAATGACAGCAGATAGAGACCAAAATGGCATATCCACCCTGCCCTGTGGCAATTGTGCACTTGAGTAGATGCACATACAAATTCAGATATGGAACCAAACAAGCTTTTAGGTATTTTTGGACTTTCCCCACAAATTTTGGACATTTTTTAGTTTGTTTCAAATTTTTCAAATAAAAATGTAACATGAGTTAGCACTTTAACATACATATAAATTCACAGGTTAACTTAAATAAATGTGAGCACATGAAATCAATTTAAAGTCATACTAATAAACAGAGTGGGCACTAATGAACGCATATTCTTAGAAACACCCAAAACCCTTTTCATCATGTTCATCTAAGGAAGAGAACTGGCCTAGTGGTTAGATGCAGTGGATTGCGGACCTTGGGAACTGGGTTTAATTCCGGCTGCTGCCTAACAGGGAAGTGGGTTGAGATCCTGGGGAATTGGGTTTGATTTCCACTGCAGCTCATTGTGACCCTGGGCAAATCCTTAACCCTCCACTGCCCCAGGTACAAATAATACTTAGATTATGAGCCCATTTGGGATAGAAAGTACCTGTACAGATATTGTGTGTGAACCACTCCATGCCTATGTGTAGGCTCAAGCAGTATATCAAATACATCTAATAATATTTTTAAAAACTATTAAACTAGTAGCACTGTGACTTGAATCCTATTTCCTCTCTGCAGATGCCTCCCCCCATGTTTTTTTTTATATATCAGTACATTAGCAGAACTTCAAATTGAACAGCATTCGTATATTTAAGAGATGATCAGGTTGCAACGGTCTGAGTCCCACACATGGCAAAACAGATCAGGATGCCGAGTGTGGGCTTTGATGGCAACTCCAGTAGCTGGGAATTAGGGCCAGAGCCGGGAAGATTTCTATGGTCTAAGTCCCGAAAATGGCAATGACGGATCAGGATCAAGTTGGCATATTTATACTACATTCCCATTGTACATAGGCTTGCTTTTTTGACGTAGGCTGTGAAAACTTTAAGGCTGTTTATAGCCATTCTGCAAACTTTTAAATTCTTTTCCTTGTAATTTTTCAATTTGTATTTTTTATCTTTTCATTACTGCTTATTCTTTAATAATTAGGGTTGCATTTTGATTACAATTTGTAATCACAATTAATCATGTGATTAAATGTATATTGTTTTATTATTTTTTTCCACTGCAACTTCTTGGGACTCTGGGCAATGGAGGGTTAAGTGACTTGCCCTGAGTCACAAAGAGCTGCGGTAGGGGTGGGGGTGGGGAATAGGGAAATGGGACTTTGATATACTGCCTTTCTGAAGTTTTTGCAACTACATTCAAAGCGGTTTACATATATTCAGGTACTTATTTTGTACCAGGGGCAATGGAGGGTTAAGTGACTTGCCCAGAGTCACAAGGAGCTGCAGTGGGAACTGAACTCAGTTCCCCAGGATCAAAGTCCACTGCACTAACCACTATGCTACTCCTCCACTCATTCCACCAATAAGAGCCAACCTCATCAGTGATGTCACAATGGCTTGATTGCCCGATACTTGGCTCACTTCTGATATTGTGATGTCATAAGGGAAAGGGAAATGGGACTTGATATACCGCCTTTCTGAAGTTTTTGCAACTACATTCAAAGCGGTTTACATATATTCAGGTACTTATTTTGTACCAGGGGCAATGGAGGGTTAGGTGACTTGCCCAGAGTCACAAGGAGCTGCAGTGGGAATGGAACTCAGGTCCCCAGGATCAAAGTCCACTGCACTAACCACTAGGCTACTCCTCCAATAAATAACATCCCTTTAATTGCGCAATTAATCACGATTACAAATTTTAATCGACATGCAGCCGACATGCTATGAATGCAGATGCTGTGTATCTCTGTGGGTGAGGGGAATACCTCCTAAAGTGAAACATAGTGAGAACAATGTTGCTAGCTACTGTTGGGTTGTTGTTTCAATCATGAGTTCAAATTAATGTGTTGGGCAGACTGGATGGATCATACAGGTCTTTAGCTCCCATCATTTACTATGTTACTACAAAGGGCAGAATCTAGGTGGATAGGGCAGACAGTTTTTACCAATACATGGACAACATAAAAAGGGCATCCTAAAAGATTAAAAGGGGCAATAGATTTCACCAACTTCAAAACACTTCATCATGTTGCTTGCAATAGTAATGGTTATGACATTAAGCGGGGCATTTTTGATATGACATTTAAATTCGACTTTGGACATTTTGCGGAAAACATCCAAAAATCTAATAGTGAATGTAGACATTTTCAAACTTGAAAAAGTCTATCTTTCCCCTACCCAAAAATGGTCATTTGCTAGATACTGTTGTGCTCGGTGCATCTATATCTTTCTGTACCATTTTTGAAAGAAAAAAAACAAGTCCAAGTGAAAAATGCACAACATCAAGCCATTGGGATGTAGGAAGAGCCAGCATTCTTTGTGATCTGGCCATAAAGACATCCCAGTAGAGCTGTGGGCACCCTAGGAGGCACTGCAGTGGACTTCACATAAAAGGTCCCAGGTACACATCTCATCGTTACTACCTTACATTGTACAAGAAGCCTTCCAAAAAGCACCAAAAACCTACTGTACCTACATATAGGTGACACTTGCAGGCATAAGGGCTATTGTAGTGGTGTACAGTTGGAGACAGTAGGATTTTGGTGGGTTTTGGAGGGCTCACACTTTCCACCACAAGTGTAAGAGTGGGTTACGGGCCTGGGTCCTCTTCTCTATAGTACACTGCACCAACCACTAAGCTACTAAAGGGACCTGCTTGCTGCTCTAATAGGACTGACCACAACATCTCAAACTGTCAGAGAGCCTGGTATGTACTGTTTCTTTTACATCCTTGGGGGTGAGGTGGGGAGCCAATGCCTTAATTCCTCCAGGGGTCATTTGGGGCACCTTTTTGTGACTTCGTTTTTACTGAAACAGGTTCAGTCCAAAATGTCCAACTTTTAGCCCTGGATGTTTTTGCTTTATTCTACTATGGCAGAAAAACATTTGTGTGTTAGGAACACCCAAATCCTGCCCCCAACATGCCTCTGACATGCCCCCTTGTGATCTGTATTAGAAGTTGTATTTATTCCTACATTGCTGTATTGTTGCTGGATTTTTCTGTTTATTAGATGATTTTATATATATTTATATTTATTGCATTTGTATCCCACATTCCCCCACCTATTTGCAGGCTCAATGTGGCTTACGTAGATTTGTTGACATTGTCATATCAGCACTCAATGTGCTTAAGTAATTTGCTCTTTTCTTGTATGTAACTCTGTTTTCCTGTTTGGATGTATTCTGTGCTGTTGCTTCAATACCTAAATAAAGACTTCTTGAAAATTAAAAAAATAAATAAAAATAAACTTTTTTTTTTAATAGTGATTTCGACGTTTTGGGGGAAAAAACATCCAAGTGCCGCTTTTTGGCCGTTTTTCTGTTTCGAAAATGAGTCCCTAATTCAATTCAAAGATAAACTGAACAAGAAGGTTGATTTAGGTCTATGCTAGAAAGGAATGCTAACCCAGTGATTCTGAAATAGTTGCCATAGTTGGAGGAATTCTTTTCACTGCTGTACAGTCAGTTAATTACTGATGCAGTGTTTTTACTCTCTGTTAGATTACATAAGGCCTTTGGCAGACAGAAATTTGATGGACGTAAACTAAAAAAAATGGTGTCATTCAGTTGCACTGGTCAAATGTTAAACAGCTGGATGCTCCCACTCTGCTCTCCTCCACATCCTTCCTTATACATGTTCTCCATTCATACACAGACCAAAGGCAGGGGAGGTCATAGGAACTGACTCTGTGGGTGCTAGGGGTGCTTGAGCACCCCCAATATTAAGAAAATTCCTTGTATGTGTCCAGGGAGGGGTTATTTCCATTGGGCTTAGCACTCCCAATATTTTTGAAAAGTTGTCTCCTATGGGGGAGGTGATCTGGGTTCGATTCCCATTGCACTTCCTTGTGACCCTGCACAAAATCACCAGGTACAAAAACTTAAGATTGTGAGCCACTAAGGACAGAAAAAAGTACGACAAAGTACAATTTACACAGTGAAAACAAAACCTTTACCACAACAAGTACAAGAGTGAAAAGGTTTTGCTTTAACTATTCGTTGAGGATAGCATCTACTTTGCATTCACTAAACCTTTCACCTCCCCCACACCCCCTTCAAAAGCAAAAGAGAGCAGGCAGCACTTACATGTTGCGCAGTAGGACCAGAGTGAGGCGGCAAGTCCTGCGTTTCTTTCCCCGGCCTTTTCCCTCGGTTTCCGTGATTAGAGGAGGGGGCACAGGAGGATGTGCTGCAAAACAATTCTTTCCCTTCGGGCAAGAGGGGGAGGGTATAGGTATGCACTATGCATGTGGACTGTTAAAGACGCCAGCCAAGGCACCTTCCTTTACGCTTTCATGCACCTCAATGAAGAAAGCGAAAAAGTAGTGAGTTTTGCATGATCCCTGAAAGACTGTAATTGTACCGAGGCTCTGCTGCGGTTCATGCACCATTTCCTAGTTACAATTCAATGAGAAAGCAACACCCAGGGGGAAGTAAACTCTTCAGCAGAAATTCAGCTTCAAAAGCTAAGGCTAGAGAATTACAAACGCTCAAACTCCGCCTTAGTCCTGCCCCTCCCCACCCATGCTGTTTACGCACCAAACAAACCCTTGTTTTCTAACTATTCATGGAGGTTTTACTGATGCCTAAAAAGGAACCACCACACCCCACTGTTTTATATAACTCCTGAGTATAAAGCAGCTTTGTATTCTGTTTCCCTAAAAGGACAGGGTCTAACTCATCCCCTTCCACAATGTACTTATAGCCCCATGAGTGCTTGAACAACCCCCAAATTGAGTAAAATCCTTTACTATGTCCAGAGAGGGATAACATGTACTGAGTTTAACAGTCCCAGGCCCAGATGCATCAACCAAACGTTAAAAAATAAGAATCGTTAAAGTGCTTAACGATTTTTAAAAAACGAGGCATGCACTATAAAAACACTCCAGAAATGTTCGGATCGGTATTGCAAAGTAGGATGTATCACAGAATCGTTAAACCCGTCGTTAATCAGTGCCTAAAGCATGCGCAGAGCAGCCCAAGCATTATGCTGGCTGCTCTGCGCATGCCACAAAGGTCCAGCTGTCAAAACAAACAAAAAAACCCCACAAACACGTGTGTTTCGGGAGGGGGCAAAGGCACTCGTCATGAGCGTCCTGTATGGATGCCTTGCCCCCCCCGCACGAAAAATCTCCAATTTTAGCAGCCCCGGGCCGGCCCTCCTCCCTTCCTGTATTCTCCCACACTAGCTCCGCCTCCTGCCATGCTCCGGTCCCGTGCCCCGCCCAGCCCCTTTTGTCGTGGCTGCCGCTCCCCCCATCCAACGACCCCCCCCCTTTGCCTTACCGGCTCGTGCAGCGCCTCTCACCTCTGCTGCACGGGCAAGAACAGCTGATCGGCGAGTCAGAAGGCCTCCTCAGACGTCCCTTCTTTCTTCCTGGGCTCGCCCTCCTCTGACGTAGGTGAAGCGGGGAGCAGGGGGGGAGCAAGGCGTCCATAAGGGACGCTCATGACGAGTGCCTTTGCCCCCTCCCGATCCTTTTTTTTTTTTTCTTTTTTGGTGCTGAGGGAGAGGGGAGCAGCGGCGACCTGGGGTGTCAATAAAGGACGCCCCTGACGCGTTTTCGCCCCCCCCCCCAGTTATTTTTTTTTATTGGATTTTGTTAACTTCTAGCAGACAGACAGCCCTAACGAGAGGTACAGACTCTCGTTAGATTTCACGGTGTTCTCCTGCGTTAAACGAATCGGAAAAGGTTAGTGCATGTCATTTCAATGGGATTTGTAGAAGAATTGCTCATCTGCATTCAGTTTTCGTTAGCTGCTACTGTCGTCGGAAAATAGGCTTTAGTGCATGGAAAGGATAGGAAATTCTTCCTTGAGGGCTCATTTAACGATGAAAAACGTTTAGTGCATCTAGGCCCCAATAATTTTGAACAGTTAGGTGTTGATATTCAAGAGAAGCTCCTGCCTGGTTAAACCTCCCTGAGCTAGTCATCATGGCTGTATATTCAGCAGCATTTCACTACCAAAGTAATAATCAGCTAAGTTAGGGGTGGTTTGGGGGCAGTGGGCCATAGGTAAGGTTATCATATAGCTCCAGAAAAATACATAGATTGGCTCAATCTGTCGTCCTTTTTCTGGAGCCATATGGTAACCCTAGCCATAGGTGTCACTAAAGGGTGGCACATGCCACCCTAAAAACTTGGCTTGTCACCCCTCTGCCAGCCCAGGTTTCAGAATGCCTCCCTCCCTAAAGGGCCCAGTACTTCTCTCTCCCTTTCTTCTCCCTGCAGCGCTGCACTCTGCCAATCTTCCAGGCCACCGGCAGCATCAGCGATGTAAGTACGCTACCTTTGGTAGGCTCTGGAAGCTTTCCCTTTGCTACAACTTCCTGTTCCCATGTAGGCAAGACAATGCAGAGGAAAGGCTTCCAGGGCTGGCCGAATGCAGCATGCTTACATCGCTGACAGTGGCGGGAGGCGGGGATGGTGCTGGGCAGACTTATATGGTCTGTGCCAGAGCCGGTGGTGGGAGGCGGGACTGGTGGTTGGGAGGCGGGGATAGTGCTGGGCAGACTTATACGGTCTGTGCCCTGAAAAGGACAGGTACAAATCAAGGTAAGGTATACACAAAAAGTAGCACCTATGAGTTTATCTTGTTGGGCAGACTGGATGGACCGTGCAGGCCTTTTTCTGCCGTCATCTACTATGTTACTATGAGGCAGATGCAGCAACCAAACGTAAAAAAATCTAAATCGTTAAAGTCCCTAACGATTTTAAAATAACTAAAAATGCACCAAAAAAAAAAGTCACACATGCTGGAATCGGTATTGAAACGTACAATGTATCAAAGAATCACAATACACATCGTTAATCGGCCCCCACATCATGCGCAGAGCAGCCAAGCGTTATGTTAGCTGCTCTGTGCATGCCACAAACAGTCAAATCACAAGCACATGGCAAATTGAATTGACACATAAAAAAATAAAACTAAAAAAAGGATCGGGAGGGGGCAAGGGCGCTCATCAGGAGCGTCCTGTACGGACGGCCTTGCCCCCCCCCCCCCCGCCGCTGCTCCCCACTTTCCGCCGCTCCCCCCACCCCGAAAAAGCAAAATTGTAGCAGCCCCTGCCCCCCTCCCTTCCTCACTACTCTCAGCTCCGCCTCCCGACATCCTCCGTCTGTGCCCCGCCCCCTTTGGGGGTCGTCGCCGCCATTCCCCTTCTCCATCGGGCCCCCTCCCTCTTACCGGGCCCGTGCAGCGCCTCTCTCCTCTGTCCGAAGGCGCTGCACGGGCAAGAAGAACGCTGAATCAGCTGATGCCTGCCTTCGCGATAGAGCGTCTTTCTCCTCCTGGGCCCGCCCCTGTCTGACGTCAGTAACACTGACGTCAGACAGGGGCGGGCGCAGCAGGAGAAAGACGCGCCATCGCGAAGGCAGGCATCAGCTGATTCAGCGTTCTTCTTGCCCGTGCAGCGCCTTCGGACAGAGGAGAGAGGCGCTGCACGGGCCCGGTAAGAGGGAGGGGGGCCCGATGGAGAAGGGGAATGGCGGCGACGACCCCCAAAGGGGGCGGGGCACAGACGGAGGATGTCGGGAGGCGGAGCTGAGAGTAGTGAGGAAGGGAGGGGGGCAGGGGCTGCTACAATTTTGCTTTTTCGGGGTGGGGGAGCGGCGGAAAGTGGGGAGCAGCGGCGGGGGGGGGGGGGGGGCAAGGCCGTCCGTACAGGACGCTCCTGATGAGCGCCCTTGCCCCCTCCCGATCCTTTTTTTAGTTTTATTTTTTTATGTGTTTTCTGAGGTCCTTTGGACCAATCACAGCGCTTTTAGCTCTGCTAATGCGCTGGGATTGGCTCAAAGTTTGTTTATTTTTTCACTTAACACTTTTTCCTGGCACAGAGCTGTCCTAACGAGAGGTCCAGACCTCTCGTTAGTTTTCCTGCCTTTTTCCTGCGTAAAGGCAATCGGAAAAGGTTAGTGCATGTCGTTTCAATGGGGTTTTCACACTAATTGCTCATCTCCATTCCGTTTTCGTTAGCTGCTACTGTCGTCGGAAAATAGGCTTAAGTGCATGGAAAGGATCGGAAATTCTTCCCCGAGGGCTCATTTAACGATGAAAAACGTTTAGTGCATCTGCCTCTATGTGTCAATGGCCTGGTAGTCTGGAGGAGTGCAGCACTCTGGGGAGCAGGAAGAAGAGAGAGATACCAGACCCCATAGAAGAGGGTGAGTGTGTATAGAGGAAGAGAAATACTGCACCCATAGATCGGAGGAGGAGGGGAAGGGAGAACAAGAAGTCATATTTCAGGGGAGGGGGCTAAGGAGAGACATGCCAGACCATGGAGGGGGGGAATAGGGAAGAGAGAGCTCAGATGAGGGCATGGGGAGAAATGCTGGACCGGGGGAGGGGGGGAGGGAACAGAGATATTGGGATGGGGACTGAGTGGAGGGAAAAGAGAGAGATTGAATGGATGGGTGGAGAGGAGAGTACAAGAAACACTGGACCTGGGAAGGGCATGAGAGAGAGAGTAAAGGGTCATGGGTCTGAAATACAACATTTCTGTGGTACAACCAAAGCAGTTTTTTTAAAAAGAGAGAAAGATGTGCTATACTATGAGCTCTTTTACATTCCTCAGGAATTTATCATGAAGGACTTTATCAAAAGCTTTCTGAAAATCTAAATACGCTACATCAACTGACTCCCTTTTCATTTATATATTTATTCAAGGCTTAAACAAATAGCGTCCCTTCAGTGATGCAGGGTACTTGCAAGGAAATAGCTTTAGCAAACGCAGCTATTTAATCCCCAAATTATAGCAGCTCCTTTACATACCTTGACAACATCATTTTGACAAATATTTACTCAAGTATGAAAGGGTAATGATCATAACAATCTAGTCTACTTTTCCAATAAAAAGGTAGAATGGGCAGCTAAATCAGAAAAAAATAAAAAGAGCTAGAAACCATTGTGACCACAGTATCAGTGACTTTTTAATTTTGTCAGAAGTCTCTCACGAGAGACTTTGCCAAATGCTTCCTGAAAAACCAGATTTACTGTATCAACTAGCTCACATCTCCAACAAAACACAAACAAATGTTGCAGACTGGTGAACCAAGATTTGCCTTGGCTAAATCCATGTTAGTTCAGTCCCATTAAACCATGTCTGTCTATCTATGTGTTCAATATTGTTGTTTTTTTATAATAATCTCTATTATGCCCAGGACTGACATCAGGTTCACCGATATATAGTTTCTCCAATCACCCCTGAAACCCTTTTTTAAGAAAAGATGTTATGTTGGTCACCCTCCAATCTTCAGGTACTATAGATAATTTTAATGAGAGGTTATCGCCAAGTCTCAACTGAAACTAAAAAACAATATTTCTCTCAATGTATTGCACAGGCTGCTAGTTCAACTAAGAAGCTGTTCAGTATAGTAAATAGCCCACTGCAACCCCCACAACAGAAACAGCCTGCCTAATCAAAACTGACCTGCTATGATTTTGCTGCTTACTTTGCCAACAAAATTAAACGTCTCCGCCAGGATTTACAGCCTCACCCAGTCTCCAATCAGCTAACCAGCAGCACACAAATCCGCCCCCTCCTGACACAGATACATGGGACACTTTTAACCCAATAACATAGGAAAGCCTTGACAAAATCCTAAGAGATCTTCAACCAACTACCTGCTCCCTTGACCCCTGCCCATCAAAGATAGTGTAGCAGGCAAGTACGGGCCTCGTAAAAGGCACCACAAAAATCATGAACTCCTCGCTTTCTAATGGGCAACTACCAACAGCATTAAAAAGGGCAGTGGTGCACCCTTTGCTAAAGAAAAACAACCTTGACCAGGACAAGCTTGATATTTATCGTTCAGTACCCAACATCCCATTTCTAGGAAAACTTATAGAACAACTCAATGATTGACTAGAAGAGAGAAACTGGCTAAAGCCATGTCAATCTGGATTCAGACCAGGTTATGGAACAAAAACGGGCCTTGTATCCCTACTAGATGTTCTTCACAGAAACCAAGATAGGGAATTTGCCTCGGTTTTAGTACTGCTAGATTTCTCAGCAGCTTTTGACACTGTGGATCATGATATGCTAGCATGACTGGCAGAAACAGGTATCAATGGAACAGTACTTGCTTGGTTCAGATACTATCAGGCAGGCAACAGTCCATAACGTTTGGCAGCATCTCATCACCTTCATGGGCACTGACCTGTAGGGTACCACAAGGATCGATACTGTCACCTATTCTGTTCAATATCTACCTTAAGCCACTAGCCGAGCTGATTCGGTTGATGGACACTCAATTTTACATCTACGCAGATCAGGGCCAGCGGAACGTGGTAAGCAGGGTATGCATGGCGGGGGGGGGGGGCACCAACATTCGAGGGTGCCAGAGACTGCCATGCTTACCATCCCCCCACCACCACAGCAATGCCGCTATCCCCCTCCCGTATACTACTACCTTGCCAACCGCCCTGGTGGTCTCTGCAGCTGCGGGGGCAGGACATAATCCCACT
This sequence comes from Microcaecilia unicolor, assembly GCF_901765095.1. Lineage (NCBI taxonomy): Eukaryota > Metazoa > Chordata > Amphibia > Gymnophiona > Siphonopidae > Microcaecilia > Microcaecilia unicolor. Next base: position 39,485,148 of record NC_044039.1, read on the forward strand.
CTTTCCTGCCCGCTGCTGCTACTCCATCTACAGCGCCCTCCACTTTTCTATGCCGCTGATGGCCCCGCCGTATTTAAAAAATGTCTGCCGAGGCTTCCGGCGGCAGTCTTGTGAGACTGCCACTGAAGTCTCAGCAGCCATTTTGGGAAAACATGGCGGATGCACCCACATCGCAGAAAAGCAGAGAGCGCCGGAGACAGAGTAGCGGCAGTGGGCAGGAAAGAGTGGGATTCTTTCCTGCCCACGCAGCCACAAAGGCCACTACACCACCAGGGCGGGCAGCAAGGTAGGACTCTAGTACACTGGAGGGGGATGGCAGCATTAGTGGGGGTGGGGGGCAGGTTTAGGCCCAGTATAAGTCATCACAAGGACAAAATATAAGGAAACCCAGGGCCGTGCCGATGCGGTAAGCGGGGTAAGCACCGCAGGAGGGCGCCCACCTTTGGAGGGCGCCGCCGCAGTGCTTACCCTCGCCCCGCACCGCCGAGGCCTTTAAATCTTTTACTTGCAGTCACAGTAGCGTCTGTGAAAACGGAGCGCTGCCGACGTCTCCCTTCCCTTGCACTCGTTGGTTCCCTCAGTATCCTGCCTTCTTCTGACGTCAGAAGAAGGCGGACACTGAGGGAACCAAGAGCGCGAAGGGAAGGGAGACGTCGGCAGCGCTCCGCTTTCACAGACGCTGCTGCGACTGCAAGTAAAAGATTTAAAGGCCCCCAGGGCGCGCAGCGAACATCTTCACGGGGGGGGGAGAGAGGCGCGCACGCGCCAACTGTTCTTCTGCGGGGGGCGCCAACTGTTCTTCTGCGGGGGGGCGGCATAGACCCTTGGCACGGGCCTGAGGAAACCAATGGACTGCATTAGGGGCTTAAAGACCATTTAGTTATGTTAAAACAAATGAGAGATCTGCATGAAAGAAAATATATATTTTTTTGTTATTTTTTACTTAAAAATCACTTGTCCCTGAAACATGCTCAGAACAGAATAATTTATTTGTACAAAAGAGATGGGATGAAGATGTGATTCCATGTGCCCCAATGAAAGAAGAGTCTAATTTTACTTCCAATCTTTATAACACTAGGCTTCCCAAGGCAGATTACAACAACAGTTAAGATTAACCCATCAGCAAACAGGATATTCTCACTGAAATTTGGCTATTACTAATAGAGCAGTGTAGAAAAAGGAGCACAAAATATAGCCTTTATTAGTGCTGTTTCCACCAGCTACAATCATTTTTTAAAGCAGTTTTAGTGATATTCAATTTTCTTTTATGATATTTTTATCTATATATGGGAAGCTTTCAAATAAATTAAAAAGCTGTCAAGTAAAAAAAAAAAAACAAGAAACTTGTTCTTCACCTTTTAAGGCACTGGGCTGAAAAAGGGTGTGGGGTGGGGGGAGGGAGAAGAGAGAAAGGAGATGCTGGACAGGGGGGGGGGGGGCACCAACTGATAGTTTGCAGGGGGGCGCCAGAGACCCAAGCACTGGTCCTGATGCAGATGATATGTAGCTACTCATACCCATTGAACCCGACTTACCTACAGCCCTGAATAAACTGAGCTGTCTAACATCAATTCAAGAATGGGCTAAACATAGCAAACTTTGCGTTTTACCCAAATAAAACCAAGTTTTTCTAGGTCCCTAACACAAGCTGACACATACCTGGCATCAAAATCTCTTTTGGGAAGTACGAACTCCCCCTCAAATCAGGAACCTTGGAATACAGTTAGATTCAACATTTACTCTGATTCCCCAAATCCAAGCAACCTTCAAGAGCTTCTTCTACTATGTGAGACAACTACGCTGGAACTTTCCTTACATCGAGAAGGCAAATCTTATCCCAGTTGTGCATGCCATATCATCATCAAAACTGGCTTACTGTAAAGCATTGTACACTGGTCTGACTACAAAGGGTCTGCACCAGCTCCAATTGATTCGGAATGCTGCAGAAAGACTAATAGAAGGTTGCAAGTGATGTGACCACATCACACCATTTTTGCAAAAACTTCACTGGCTACCAGTACAATACAGGGCTAAATTTAAAACTATGTCTGATCTTCAAGGACTTTAAAGGAAATGACCCTGAGTACTTGAAGAACAGGATCACCCTCTACACACCTCTAGGACACTGAGGTCCTCCCAAGGAGTATTCCTGACCAGGGGCGTATCTGAAATGCGGCGGTAGGGGGGGCCAGGGTTAGAGTGAGGGGGCACATTATAGCCCCCCCCCCCGCCGCCGTTATCCCCCCCCTGCGGCCACCACTGGCAGTGCCGACCCCCCTGCTGCCGTCACCTACCTTTGCTGGCGGGGGACCCCAACCCCCGCCAGCCGAGGTCTGCTTCCTCCTGCTGCTGCCTTTAAAAATATTCCTTCGGCTGGCGGGGGACCCCAACCCCTGCCAGCCGAACTGAGGTCTTTTAAAGTTATTTTTCGTCCTCCGGAGTCCGTGCTGTTCAAAGCTGCTCCTTTCGAAGTCTGACGTCGCTGCACGTTGTATGTGCAGGACTGCTTTAAATTAGTCCCCTTCTTTTCTCTTACTCTCTTACCTATCGTTATGCTCCATTTTTGTTTATACCCTATGCTATTAAAATATTTTATTATGTATTGTATTGACATTGTAAGTAATATACAATACCATACTTTCTATTTTCAAAAAAGGCGGTAAATAAATCCTAATAAATAAATAAATAACACCTTCTTAATGCCATCTCTCCTGCTCTTATTCCTTTTATCTGTCACATTCTCAACCTCTCACTTTCCACTGCGACTGTCCCTGCTGCCTTTAAACATGCTGTGGTCACACCTCTCCTTAAGAAGCCTTCACTCGACCCTACTTGTCCCTCTAATTACCGACACATCTCCCTCCTTCCTTTTCTCTCCAAATTACTTGAGCGTGCTGTTCACCGCCGCTGCCTTGATTTTCTCTCCTCACATGCTATTCTTGACCCACTACAATCTGGTTTTCGCCCTCTCCACTCAACCGAAACTGCGCTTACTAAAGTCTCCAATGACCTATTACTGGCTAAATCCAGAGGTCAATATTCCATCCTCATTCTTCTTGATCTTTCCGCTGCTTTTGACACTGTCAATCACAGCATACTTCTCGATACCCTGTCCTCACTTGGATTCCAGGGCTCTGTCCTTTCCTGGTTCTCTTCCTACCTCTCCCTCCACACCTTTAGTGTTCACTCTGGTGGATCCTCTTCTACTTCTATCCCTCTGCCTGTCGGCGTACCTCAGGGTTCTGTTCTTGGTCCCCTCCTCTTTTCTATCTACACTTCTTCCCTTGGTTCATTAATCTCATCCCATGGCTTTTCCTACCATCTCTATGCTGATGACTCCCAAATCTACCTTTCTACCTCTGATATCTCACCTTGCATCCAAACCAAAGTTTCAGTGTGCTTGTCTGACATTGCTGTCTGGATGTCTCAACGCCACCTGAAATTAAATATGACCAAAACCGAGCTTCTCATTTTCCCCCCCAAACCCACCTCCCCACTCCCCCCATTTTCTATTTCTGTTGATGGCGCTCTCATTCTCCCTGTCTCCTCAGCTCGAAACCTTGGGGTCATCTTTGACTCTTCTCTCTCCTTCTCTGCTCATATCCAGCAGATTGCCAAGACCTGTCGTTTCTTTCTTTACAACATCCGTAAAATCCGCCCCTTTCTTTCCAAGCACTCTACCAAAACCCTCATCCACACCCTTGTCACCTCTCGTTTAGACTACTGCAATCTGCTTCTTGCTGGCCTCCCACTTAGTCACCTCTCCCCCCTCCAGTCGGTTTAAAACTCTGCTGCCCGTCTCGTCTTCCGCCAGGGCCGCTTTACTCATACTACCCCTCTCCTCAAGACCCTTCACTGGCTCCCTATCCGTTTTCGCATCCTGTTCAAACTTCTTCTACTAACCTATAAATGTACTCACTCTGCTGCTCCCCAGTATCTTTCCACACTCGTCCTTCTCTACACTCCTTCCCGTGCACTCCGCTCCATGGATAAATCCTTCTTATCTGTTCCCTTCTCCACTACTGCTAACTCCAGACTTCGCGCCTTCTGTCTCGCTGCACCCTACGCCTGGAATAAACTTTCTGAGCCCCTATGTCTTGCCCCATCCTTGGCCACCTTTAAATCTAGATTGAAAGCCCACCTCTTTAACATTGCTTTTGACTCGTAACCACTTGTAACCACTCGCCTCCACCTACCCTCCTCTCTTCCTTCCCATTCACATTAATTGATTTGATTTGCTTACTTTATTTATTTTTTGTCTATTAGATTGTAAGCTCTTTGAGCAGGGACTGTCTTTCTTCTATGTTTGTGCAGCGCTGCTTACGCCTTGTAGCGCTATAGAAATGCTAAATAGTAGTAGTAGTAGTAGTAGAAATTCTTTCTGCTCTAGAGTGTATACCAACTGCTACCAGGTGATTTAGTCTATTACATCTTCCAGGTTCGCCAAGATTTGTTATTCAGTTCCTCCAAATTATCACCATTAAATATAATTCCAGACATGATATCATTCCAGACAAGATGAATCCTTACATCTTGCACAGTGAATTCATCTTGTCTCTACACTGTGGCCTTGCCCTCCCCGAGTGCCCCTTTAACATGATCATCTAGTGGTCCAACAGGTTTTCTGCTTCTAATGTATCTGAAAAAGATTTTATTGAGATTCTGCTTCTATGGCAAGCTTCTTTTCAAATTCTCTTTTAAACCTTCCTTATCAATGCTCAGTGGGATCGTTAGATCATCAAGGCCATAGTGAAGAGACTAAGGGGGTAATTCTCAATGGATTGCCTACAATAAGTGTGAATCATAGCTGTACCTAAGTGTGGATTCTATAACAGCAGTTGTGTGCAGAACAGCCATTATAGAATACTAGTGTATGTCTGTATTTATGTACCTAACTTTAGGTGTGAGCACTTATACCAGCCAAATGGCACGTAAATGATAGTATTCTAATATTCGTGTGCGTAACTACTTGACCTACCCCACTCAAGTAAGTCCACATCTCCCTTGGAGTTGTGTGCTCTGGAATTTAAGCATGCACCTTATAGAATACTAAGGGCAGTTACAAGCATAACTGCCAATTTGTGTCAATTTTAGCTGTTACGAAATGCCTAGCCACCCGCCTGGGGTTACCCCGCGGCCACGTAGAGGGTCTATCCCTAGAACAACTCAGAACCGCCTGCACCTGCTGCTCGTACTCTACACCAGCACCTTCCTCCCACCGACTGGGTCACAACTGCCTCTGGGCGAGTCGCCCGCTCTCAAATTATCCCCGGTGATTTCTAGGTTACTGGGGGCCACACTCCCAGTGGTCCCACACATAGCCACCGAGAGGTGGTGCGGGGGGGGACAAAATTCCCTCCAAGGGGGGCCCGGTGCTGCAGTCCCAACCGCCCTCCGTAGTCGACCGTCTGCAACCAGGCCGGGCCCCCTGCATTGCAGCAGGACAGGAGATTGCCTCCCTTTGGCCCTCCTTCCCTCCTTGTGTCCTGCCCTTGCGGAAGTTACGTCAGACAAGGGCGGTGGAGGGGGGAGCAGCGGTGGCAACCTCAGGGGGGGGTGGAGGGGGAGCAGTGGCGGCAACCTCGGGGGGGGGGGATGAAGGGGGGAGTGGCGGCAGCGACCTCGGGGGGCAGGACCCTGGGGGCGGCCTTGTCCCGGGACCCTGGGGGTGGCCTTTCCCCGGGCCTGGCCCAGTCTCTCGGTGGCCCTGGTCCCACAGTTCCCAGAAAGCACTCACAGACCCAACATACAAACTACCAGGATTCTTTATCAGTCCAGACAAGCAGAGATAACAAACAATTTTGTTTATTCTCATAAAAACTGAACACAAATTGTGCAATTAGCAAACAATAACAGATAACTGAAATATGGATCAATTATAACACTAACTAAACATTTGCATACTTCCTAGAAAAGTTCATGGGAAAATCAGGATATAAAACTATTTGTTTACTGATCCTTAGCAAAGAGATTCTGCTCTTTTTTCTTCCTGGCTAGGTCTGAAGGCAAAATCAGTACACTGTAAAGGAAATGAGCTCCTGAGCCAATCAGAGCCCAGTCAACAAGATTTGCAAGTATACTGCTGCTTGCTTCCTGCTTGTGTTCAAGAAAAGGAACATTCAGTTCCCTATAACAGCTTTATAGCAGAGAAACACCACCTGCTGGCCAAATAGGAGAAATACACTTCAGGACATAATTAAAATAGGAAAATATCTAATATATTTTACAGACTTAAAACACACTGTTTCTTCACAATAGCCAATTGGATAAGGCCAATTAGTATCTAATTACTCTTAAGTTATGTATTCAAATTTGTGTGCCAGTCAGAAATTTGGGCATACAACTTTCTAGAATTAGGGGGTAAATGTATTCTTTGTTTTGTCTTTACCGAGGAGGATGTAAGATCTTTGCCAGAAATGGTATTTAAAAGTGATGATATAGAGGAACAAAGATAAATCTCTGTGAACCAGGAAGATATAAGCCACATCAACAAGTTAAAGGGCAGTAAATCACCTGGACTAGATGGTGAACACCTCAGAGTATCGAAAGAGCTAAAAAATTAAATTGATGATCTACTATTAGTAATCTGTAACCGTTCTTTAAAATTGACCATGGTAGAGAACAAAATGGTAGAGAAACAGGAAGCAGCCCGACATGCTGCCGAGCACCTCCTCCTCATGCCACATGCTGAAATCAGAGAGGTTGCGGCTACTGACAGGTGCAGGGCAGTTCGATCACATTAGCTCCCCTACTATGAGCAGAACATTGGCTTCCTGTGTCATATAGAAAATTGCTACTTTTGGATCATCCTGCACATCTTTCTCACTTGTTATTGCCTTCAAGTTCCCTCACATCATTTTGTCCATCTCTTCACTGTTAGAAAGAGGTTATTTAGTGTGCAAGATCCTACTCTTTGGAATTCTATTCTGCTGGATCTTCACTTAGAGCTTTCCTTATCTGTCTTTAAGTCTAAATTTAAAACACATCTTTTCCTCAAGGCATTTGGACTGTAGGGAGGCTGCTGCAGTTGCTGTTTGTTTGGGTTGTGGGATGGTTCTGTGCAGCGTTGGGGAGGTGGTGGTGATGAAAACGGCAATGGAATTCAAACATGCATGGGATAAACACAAAAGAATCCTGTTTAGAAGGAATGGATCTATGGAATCTTAGCAGAGATTGGGTGGTGACGCCGGTAATTGGAGAGTAAGCGCTGGGCAGACTTCTACGGTCTGTGCCCTGATCATGGCTGAATAGATATGGATGGGCTGGAGTGTAAATTTTAAGGGGCTTCGACATTAGCTTCAGAACTTTTAGTATAGGAACAGTGCTGGGCAGAGTTTTAAGGTTTGTGCCCTGAGAAAGGCAGGGACAAAGCAAACTCGGGTATACAAATAAAGTATCACATACCTTGTAAAATGAGTTTATCTTGTTGGGCAGACTGGATGGACCGTTCAGGTCTTTATCTGCCATCATTTACTATGTTACTCTATTAGCCTACCTCCTTTTCTTGGATTTTGTTCTCTTCTTGCTCTCTCTGTTTCCTATATTATTGTAATTCCTTTCATGGCTTGTGACTTGCATTTTGCCCTTTTTGTAAATCGCTCTGATAGATTATAATAAAACGTGAAGGTGTGGTCTCTAGAATTGTGCACAGTACTCTAAGGGGTAATTTTACTAAGCCACAGTAAAAAGTGGCCTGCAGTAGTGTGGGTGTGTGTTTTTGGCGTGCGCTGGGCCATTTTTTACCACAGCTGGAAAATGGCCATGCACTAAAATTCAAAGTAGCAGCTGTTTACTGCCTGAGCCCTTACCGTAACCCACTGACCTAATGGTAAGGGCTCATGCGCTGCTTATGCGGTGGTGCCAGTTAGGTGTGCACTACCCACTGGTTAGCCATACCGCTAATTAGTAAAAGGGCCCTTAAATGAGGTCTCCCCAGAGACACATACACAGGTAGTATCACCTTCTTTTTCCTGCTAGCCATTCTTCTCCCTATGCACCCGTAGTTTGGAGCTTATCAAACTGGGGATCTTGTGAACATAAATCAGCAGACATTTGTAATATACAAAAAGTAATCAAATCAGTTCTAAGATGTGGTATATCTTTTATTCTTTCTTTCTGTTTATAACTATTAAGTTGTGTAGGGGGAGATATGGGAGGGGGAGGGAGTATAAAGAATCTATATCAAAAGCTTGAAGGCTGAGGTTATTACGCTATATATGTAAAGAGAACATTTATATATATTTTCTTTTCTATGTACGTAAATGGCTACAAGGGAGATGCTCCTCTACAAGTATGTTTGATTAGTGGGAATTAGTGAATTATTATGATGGATATTGCAGTGACTTTGTCCTGGTATGGTTTAAAATCGAATAAAAAAAAATAAAGGGTTAATGCTATAAAATACAGGCTTGTGTATTTGTGCTGCAAAGTCTTAAGAGAGTGGTATAGTATAAGGAGCGAAATACTGTCACAAAAGAGTGGGACTTGAGGAGATCTTAAGGTCCAGCAGCTCTCACCCCTTCTGAACTGCCTGTTGTGATGATCTAAGTGGTAAAACAGGTAGAAAAGAATGCTTGAGTGTGCAGAGAGAGGAATGTCCAGCAGGAAAAAGGATAGTACCTGCGCAGATAGGAGCCAACATTTCAAAGTGATTGGAGGTGCTGAGCCCAATGGAAATTACTCCTCTGTGGACACAGTTGAGGGGTTTGCTCAATATTGGGAGTGCTCAAGCACCTATAGCACCCACAGACCTGGCTCTTATGCCTGTGTCTCGGGAGACCTCATTTAGAGTACTGTGTACAATTCTGGAGACCACACCTTCAAAAATATATAAACAGGATCAGTGGCGTTCCTAGGGGGGGGGGGCGGAGTGTGCGGTCCGCCACGGGTGCACACCGCTGAGGGGGTGCCGCATGCCTGTCCGCTACATTCGTTCTGTGCTCCCTCTGCCCCTGAGGTTACTTCCTGTTCCGGGGCAGAGGGAGCATGGAAACGAATGAAGCGGAGAGGCGCGCGCATGGCGTGCACCCGGGGGGGGGTGTCCTTTCGCTGGGGGGAGGGTTGCACTGCACCCAGGGGGGCACTGCACCTGGGGCGGGGTGCATCGGCGATCCACCCCCGGTGTCAGCCCCCCTAGGAATGCCACTGAACAGGATGGAGCCTGTCCAGAGGGTAGCTACTAAGTTTGGTATTTCTGATAAAGTACTGCTGTGGTTTTCTGGATTTTTACAACTCAGAAATTTGCAAGTTATGTGGAATAAGACATTTTCAAATTTGTGGAAAATGGAGTGTGGAGTGCCACAGGGCTCTCTAACTTCCTCTACTCTTTTCAATGTGTATTTGGCTATTAACCTGATTGCTGTGTTTTGGATAATTTGGAGATGGCAAAGCTCTTTGACTCTAAGTCCTTGATGTAAGGAATTACAGTAGTCTAATTGTGTGATGACTAGTGAATGGACTAAGATATTGTGTGCCGAAGGCAGAATCAGTGACTGTATTGAGTGGATCATACGGAATTTATAGGTACAACCATGAACTACCCAGGAGACCTGGGAGCGGAAAGAAAGATCATAGCAATACACAATCAAAGCCATTATAATTGTAGGATAGATATCATTCCTATTTTAAGCAGAAAATAAACAACTTTAACAGTCAATGTAGACTCTATAGCCATAAAACAGACAACCGCTTCTTAATCACAAGATGATCCCATAAGCCAATTCAAAAGAATGTTTTTAAAAGAGATTTAAATTTAATAAATGAGCATTCAGATCTTATAGCAGGGGGTAAGACATTGCAGAGCTTGAGAGTCATTCAAAAAAGGCAGAGTCCCTTGTAGACTCATAATAAGCCTTTTTATGGGGTGGGGGGGGGGGGGAATACAAGACAGTGATTCAGGGTGAACGGAATGGTCAGGAAGGAGATACAATGGTTTGCACAGGTGAAGTGCTTTGTGAGTAAGACATAAGATTTTAAACCAAATGCATAAGTGCACAGGGAGACAATGTAATATGACAAGTAAAGGAGAAGCCTGATCATATTTCCAGGCTCTGCACAATAGATAAGCTGCAGAATTTTGTAGTGTTTGAAGGTGTCAAAGTTTAAATCTTGTTATACCAAAATAGATGGTATTACAAGTATTACAGTAATCAAGTCGAGAAATTAAAAATGCATGAGTTAATATATGTAAGAAAGAAAAGTCCAAGAAATTCCGAATGCATCAGTCATTACAGAGACAAAACACCAGATCTTACAACCTGAGAAATTTGTTTGTCAAATGTAGAGTGATATGATAGCCATATTAGTCCACTTTTAAAGGTAATAAATAGAAATAAAACAAAACAGAGAAAATAAAGTAAGCTGATACCTTTTTTTTATTGGACTAACAATACATTTTTTGATTAACTTTTAAAGGTAACTCTTCTTCTTCAGATCAGAAATAAGCAAATGTTGATAAGTAACAGTATATATAAGTGAAACACCAAAGCATTCCAATGACAGTCTCACTGGAAAAGGGTTGGGTAGATAAGGTGAGAAACAGGGGGAGGGGAGCTAGGTGGATGAGAGACAGGGAGATGCATGGTATGTAAGAGGGTGACAAAGCAGCAGAATTTTATGGTTTTATAATGGGCTACAAAAACCCAGATCTTTCTTAAGTCCTATCTAGTGGGTGTCAAATTTGGGTTACCTCTGAAAACTAATCAAAAATGGATTGTAAGTCTAATAAAAAGGTATCTTATTTTTATGTTTTGTTTTATTGCTGTTTATTACCTTTAGACCATAAAATGAGTAATTTTATTGTTTAATAAACTTTGCTTCATTTTCACTACTGCTGTGGTCCAGTCTTTGGGAATCCTGGTTTTTATTCCCTTTGCTCTTGAGTTTCTCTGTGGGACTTCTTGAGTTCTCCAGGTCTGTGGATTCTCTTTTGTTTATTACCTTTGTCAAATGTTCCCTTTTCTCTTGAGTTTCTCCGTGGGACTTCTTGAGTTCTCCAGGTCTGTGGATTCTCTTTTATTACCTTTGTCAAATGTAAGCTTGGAATCAAAAGGCATCTGTGCAGAAATAATCCACTGTAGGTAAAGTAAATTACAAAGCTTTGGAATGAGAGATGGTTTGGGATGAAACCAGCATTAAATGACCTCTCTTGTTACTTTACTCACCACATGAATAGACACATTCTTCCTGTTACCACCTGCTGTGAAGGTGCAGAACAGCCTTGGATGTCAGTGAGGAAGAAAGTTTACAACTGATATTTTTAACTGCTAGATTTCGGGATTACTGTATATTTTCCTCTTGCAAAGCTCCCTCTTCAGGTGTAGGCATCCCATCCTGTGAAGCTGTCATCACTTCCTCTGGGGTAGGTAATTTTTGAAAAACTGATTTATGCAGGTAAACATTTTACCCATGGTTTTCTAAACTTGTGGCCAGCTCATTACTGGTCTTCATAAGCACTTAGAACCTCATAGCTTTACCTCAAGTCTGCAAATCTTGCTTCTCCAATTTTGAATGGATTACGTTGGTTACCAGTTAGGTAGTGCACTCAGTTTAAGGTACTAACCCTTATTTTTAAAGCATTGAACAGCAAAGTCATTAGCAACTATATTGAAGATTTATTGGCCCTCCATGTCCACTACAATCAGCAGATAAACTGTTGTTGGAAGTGCCTTCTTTCTGTCATATACAGCTTGAAGAATACACAAAAGTGATGCTCTGTGCTGAGGGAGCCTATTTGTGCAACACTGTTCCTATAGAGCTATGTGCTATGAAGGACTACTTGAAATTTCTAAAACTGCGTAAGGCTTTTTTAATTTTTATTTCAAGAGGCTTTTAAATAGATGCAAAATCAAAATAAGTATATAAAATAGACTTGTGGTAGAACTTAAAGCTGGTATCAGGTTATATTTTTGATTATTTTATTAGTTGATTTTATGTTTTATATATGTTTGTTATTTTATTATGAATGTTGCATTATAAATTGCTCAAAACAGGGGTGGAGGTTTCCAACCTCAGTCCTCACCCAGTTGGATTTTCTGGATTCTTCTAATGACCATACACGAGATCTATTTGCATGCGCTGCGGCCATTGTATATTCATTGTAGAATCTGGGCATGAGCCAAGTTTGGAAATCCCTGGTCTAATAACATAGGATAATGTAGTCTAGACATTGTGGAAATAAATAAAGTTAAAAAAGTTTTGGCCCTTATTCTGGAGCCACGCAGATGCCCCTTCAATAAAGTGCCAACCAAAGACACCCTCTAACTGACACCCGGCAAGTGGGTTTCACAGGATGACATAATTTGAGATTTAAAAGGACTAATTTCAATTTGTATAGCACCTTCCATTCAGTAAGACCCTAGAGTGCTCTGCACTTTCATACTGAGAAATATGGGCAAAATCGGTGTGCGGGTACAACACAGCGTGTGGTTAGACTCTGGAACTCATTGCCGGAGAAGGTAGTTACGGCAGCTGGCCTTGCTGAGTTTAAATGGGGGTCTGGACAGATTCCTGAAGGAAAAGTCCATTGATCGTTATTAAATTCTGGGTTTTTGCCAGGTTCTTGGGGCCTGGATTGGCCGCTGTTGGAGACAGAGTGCTGTACTTGATGGACCTTTGGTCTTTTCCCAGCGTGGCAGTGCTTATGTACTAAGAGAAACCAGCATTTTTCTCCCAGAAACAGACACACACTGGCTTGTCCAAATACACAGAGTCAAAGGAAGAGCAGGGTCTGAACTCATGTCATGAGAATTATCCTAGCTTGTAGCACGGTTGCTCTCAAACTTGGATTTTTGGTTTGGCATGTATGTATCTCCTGAATTGCACTCATGAAAATGAAAGAGAATCAAAACAGCCAGAGACCAAGGGAAGGCAGACAGTTTGAAAGCTAAATCACAAAAATCATGTCCTTGGTTAGAGGATGGAGAGGGAGATAATCAACTCTGATCTGTGGGATATAAACTCCATTCCACAGAGGTCAATGTTACAGCATTATGATATGTTTAATTTGGATCTTGGAGAAGAAATGTAATTCTGAATATTCAATGAGCTTGAAAGCATCAGAAAGGCTCCTCCTTTCCCCCAATACACATACTGGATTTACCAATTCACATAACACAACTGAAAAAGAAAACCTGACAATTGTTTTTGCTAAATTATTTATTCTAAGAACGTACTTTATACAAAATAATCAATTCATATGGAAAATAATCTATAGACCTCAAGTATCAAATTTTTTTTTAAAAAAGGTCTTAAAAATACAGCATTGAACTAACTATTGAGGTAAATGTCTCTGTTGGTAACAAAGTGACTCCACACACAAAAAAACGGTCAAAATATACAAAATTATAAAAACAAATAAATAGAATTCACATTTCCAGTACTGACCAGGAACTACAAACTTCTCACATGGGGGGGGGGGGGGGGGGGGGGGGAGTAGCAGGCAGCATGTGAGAGAGAAGGGATCCCTGAAGATGTAGCACAGCTGTGCCAGACAGCAGAGACATGTACCATCCAGTCATAAATGGAGGACACATGGAAATGTAAATTATCTTCTGATTTTACTTCTGAAGCGTTCATGTTAAATGGACTTACGTGAGGCAGCACACCACCACCTTCAGCATATGTGTAAACAGCTTCGCATTCAATCATCAGCCTTTATGCTTGGATACTCTTAAACCAACATGATCCATGATGGTCAAAGCCCATTTATTTCTGTACTTAAGGTGGCAGATATAAAATCAAGGACTGCTCCTCTCCAGCTCAGTTCTGAAAACCAGATAAATATATCTGACTGAAAGGATTGACCTTGTAATCATTGTGAAGATTAGATTGGTAGTTTAGTTAGGGTCTCATCATACCAGTAACTGTTATTTATCTCCCAGTTCAAGAGGGCACTCTAAAGCCCTGTGACATCACTACTTGTCTGAGAGCTCAAGACTCTACAGGGGAGAAGACACTGGGCTACACCAAAGGTGATCAAATCCCATCTTTGGGATATTTACAGTGACTATATATGGGATATAATTGCCTACAATAGAGGCAATACACACAAATATATATATTTCAGGCATATTCATTGTGGCTATCCAGAAAACCAGACTTGTCTGTGGCTCCTGAGGACACGACTTGGACCAATACAATATGATGCAAACTAAGGTAACAGTTTGAAGATCAATATTAGATTTTCTTTTTACATTCCAGTCCTTAATAATTTCACAGAGATGGTGATGAGTGTCCAAGTTTCTGGTTTCATTACGAAGTTGTTAAAAAGAGAAAACAGAAAATAAAGTAGGGAAAAGGAGGAGGAAGAAATACAAATTAGTAAGTGGCTGCAACTAAACTCATACTTTCTAAATCAGAATGGTTCCTCATCTTCATCCCTGTACTCTGAACCATTGGGACAGCTGCGAACATCAGTTCAGCTCTGGGCCTAGTGTAGGTTGCCATCACTTCAGTAGGGTCAAGCAACACTGAAGAGTAAATGGGTTTCTGGAGCCCAAGTCATAGCAAAATTCATCCTAATTTGTAATCATATGATAGAACAAAGCCAGTTAGTAACAGCTATAATGACTAAAAGGGACTTGAAGTTTAGTTGCTGTATTTCGTTCCTTTTTCCACACTGCTAGAAGTGACACCTAGGCCAGGCATCAAAATATCTGCCACTCCTAAGTCATACCAGCAGTCTGAAGGCAAAAGATTTGCACTGGTACTGTGTGCGTATTTTCTAAGCCAAAGAATATGCAAAATGAGATACAGGCTGTAAATCACTTTTGTAAACGTAACAAATATACAGTAGAACAAAAGCAGCACTCTTTAATAAACAGGAATCTTTGAACAGAACTTTTGCTTCAAAATCTCACTGAATGATTACCCTTTAATTCCACTACAAACATTTTTGATGTCATATGTATGCAAAATTAAGTTTGCTCATTAGTTAGATGAAGTCGCAATAAACTTTAGGTTTACTGATTCTGTTCAAATATTTAACTTAACTAAAACAAACAAAAACAAATGTAAAAAAACCCAACAAACTAAACAAACCCAAAAGCCACTTATGCATATTCTGTAATTTGGTAAATATGCCTCAAAGTTCAAATCAGATTTTCACAATTTACAGGGTTTGCAGTTGGAATTCAATATGGATTCCTATGAACGTGCACCCAGTCTATCAGATTTTCTCCGGAGTCACCGGGAAAATAAATTTGGCATAACCTCTCTGAACAATTCTGAGAAAAAGTCAAAAATTTTGTTGAACTCAAAAAACAGGCTGTAATTCACCTGGCTCTGTTTAGACCTCAACTTTATTACACATTACATTCAGAGGTGAGGTTCTCTATTCCTGCTTCATTAAGGGCTTTTTCCCATTCCGCAACTGCACAGGTTTTTTCTGGCAAGAAGTGAATGAATCTTAAGATGCAATGCATATTTTTGTGCAAATGTTCTTAATAAAGAGCCTAGATGAAGATGCATAACCATGTTTGAACTGTTCATGTGTACAATATCTATGACAGTATTCATTAAACTGACCCTATACTTGCCACGAAGAAAGCCAGTGCACTTAAATTCAAAACCTCTCTCAGAACTAGCAACAGGATGGTTGCTTTATTATAGGTGTGGGGCACCTCCAGTCCTTGAGGCTCACAAACTGGTCAGGTTTTCAAAGAAATCCTTAATGAATATGCCCAAAATCAATTTGTGTACAACCGAGGAAGGGAGCAAGCAAATGCATATTTATTAGGGATATCCTGAAAACCAGGCCGGTTTGTGGGCCTGAAGAACTAGGAGGCTCCCCATCCCAAATTTGGAAATTTTAAAGACATAATAAATTGTGTAACCACAAACTGGAAATAACAAGGAATGGATACAGAGGGAATCCCAAGTATCATCTTTACAAAATGTTTTCAAACACTGAAAGACTCCTTTGAAGAGTCATAAATCAGGCCTTCATTTTAACCACTTTCATGTCTGTGACTGCTCACCAAACAGGCTCCATGAAACATCTGGGTCCGCAAAGAAGCAAATTAATGGACAGATACCCCTGAACAATACTCATCACTCTGCACAGAGAGCCATCTCGTGGAAATAATGGCCTGCTTTAACAGGAAGCCTGACAGGTGTCTATTGCAATGTTACAGACCTGTCCATGACTGTGCAGTAATCCTCCTGCACTCTTATTCGCACGAAAAAAAAAAAAGAAAGCCTCTCCCTAAGTTACAGTCAAGCCTGGCTAATCTATACCCTATCCAAGGAATGTGAAAAAGCTGTAGATGTTGCCTGTACTTTGTTTATGCTTCAACTGAGTCTGTCCCACTTATTTGAATACATTACTATGTTCTACTTTCTCATTCTGAAGACAAAGATGGTGAAGGTAAAAGTGTATGTTTGGGAGCAGAATGATTGAGGGGAAACAAAGGGTAACACTCAAATTTGCCCTTGAAGACCTCTTCCCTCATCTACCCCTTACTCCCTGTAACTATGATTTCTCACTTTAGCACTAAGGGTAGACATAGTATGTTCTTAACATGTGTGTTTAAAAGTTACTAGTAAGTCATATTTTTTAGTGAAGTATTCATCATATACTAATCATAAAACATTTTTAAGCTGGGAAATGTAACAAAGAAGGGGGGGGGGTAGAATCTTAGTGGTGGGTGTACAAACAGTACAAAGCTTGCTGTAGAAGGTAGATATCTAATGGCGTACATGTTCCCATGGATTCTATAAAGGGCACCCAAATTTGGGTGTGATCTTGAGATGTGCGTGCAACTAAATTGAGTAACAAGGCAATTAACATTAATTGGGTGCTATTACCTACTGATGTTGTCACCAATTTGGATTTGCACATGCATTTTATTACTCATCATTCTACAAAACTGCGCACCCAAATCCTATAGCTTGCAATCCAAAAGAGGGAGTAGCCATGGGTAGGTCAGAGGCATTCCAGAAATTTGCGTGCAGTGTTACAGAATACCATAAATACACGCCCAAATTGGGTGCCAGGAATTACACCTGGTTTCAATAGGTGTAAATCCTGGCATCCAAATTTGGGAATGGAAATTGGTGCTATGTGGTATTCTATATGGGTGCTCAACCCACAGCATTCTTTATAGAATAGTGATAGGCGCTGATTTTTCCATGGATCCACGGTCTTATACGGTCTGTGCACAGACTTTTACGGTCTGTGCCAGAGCCAGTGGTGGGAGGCGGGACTGGTGGTTGGGAGGCGGGGATAGTGCTGGGCAGACTTATACGGTCTGTGCCAGAGCCGGTGGTGGGAGGCGGGGATAGCGCTGGGCAGACTTATATGGTCTGTGCCCTGAAAAGGACAGGTACAAATCAAAGTAGGGTATACACAAAAAGTAGCACATATGAGTTTATCTTGTTGGGCAGACTGGATGGACCGTGCAGGTCTTTTTCTGCTGTCATCTACTATGTATTACCAAAATACCACCAGCTGGTCAAAGCTGCCAACTTTCCCTTTTCTATTACCTCTCTCAAAAGACTACACCAACAGAGTTTTAAATGAATACAAAGAATTCCAAACACAGTGTAAAACAAAACTTCTTGCAAACTAGAACCGTATTAATCCTTAATTTGCAGAAAAGATAAAACATCTCTCTAAAACAGGGTTTACAACAGATGCTTGACAGCCAAAATAAATGTAAGGAGTCAGCCTTCAAACTTGAGGAAGTCATACTTGGGAAATGTTTAACAAAAGGACATCCCAGCATGAGACAGATATTTTTATAATAATTCCCTGGGATGAGAGTTGGGGTGGGAAGAGCTACCATTAACTATAAAAACCTATTCAGTGCACTTTGTTAAATGTATTTCTAGAGAGAAATCCTTCCCTGGTGTGCACACATGCAA
Organism: Microcaecilia unicolor; assembly: GCF_901765095.1. Lineage (NCBI taxonomy): Eukaryota > Metazoa > Chordata > Amphibia > Gymnophiona > Siphonopidae > Microcaecilia > Microcaecilia unicolor. The sequence continues at coordinate 39,503,013 of NC_044039.1, forward strand.
GTCCATTTTTTTCAACAGGTGAAAAAATACGTCCTTCTTGAAGTTGCTTCAAGTAGTTCCACACCACCAACCAGATTCCAACAATACCCTCTTGGGTAATGGGTACTCAATGTATTACAACCACAACATGAAGATAGTAAATTAATCTTGCTACCTCAATCCCCCATATTTATTCAGCAACCGTTTCTTCAACTATTTCCCTCCATAACCTCCAAAGCTTTTTCATCTACAAACATAAAACATATGGGAAAAAAGTTCTCCCTCATTATTACTGAATAATTATCGTCATCTTTTCTCCAAAAGGTGAAATGAAATTCCTACCAGGGATTAAACATAAAGTTAAGTGTCAAGATGTATAACAGTGGTCTCCAAACTATAGCCAGCTGGCTAGGTCTGACCCTACAGCATGATTTCCTGGACTGCTAAACTTTCCCTTGATGCAAATGTATTGGCCTGAACATGGTTGATTTACTTTTTTGTGGCCTATATGTGGCAGAAGTGGAGCATGACAAATACCACAGTGCCAGTGGGGTCCCCAAATTCCAATGACAATAATGGAAAGTGGGAAAGCAAATGAAGAGGCCCGTCTTGGGTTCAGGCAGTTGGCCTGCTCTTAAGTGCCTGCCAAACTTAGGTGAGTAAAAAGGGGCCAAAAAAGCCCCAAAACATATCAAAAGCACTATAATGGCTGCTGTAGAGATCTTTGGCTGTGGTTGAAGTAGCAGCAGCTGTGAACCCGTGAGTACAACTGATTGGTGGTGCTGCTGAAAACCATTGCTGTAGATGAGGCTGACCAAGAACATAAGCAGCAGGGAGTGGTAGGGAACAACCCATCCATGGCCTGCTGGCAAAGTAAGGCGCAAATTTCAGTCTGGTAAGGAACTGAAATACTGGGTGCTGCAGGAGGTGAGTGACGTAATACCAAAACTCTCTCAGGCGGAAACAAGGGCCTTAGGAAGCTTTAAAAGGGAACATTTAATCAGCACGCTTGACGTGTTAGCAGGAGTTGGTGATGCAGCGAGGCTGCAGTAAAAGAAGGGGCTCACAACATCCTCTGGCAGGAGACATGTGATGTTGGGGGGCGCGGGAAGGGAGGGAGATGACAGAAGTGGGGAAAGAAAGAGGTGAGAGGCAAAGAGGGGGAAGGAATGCAGGTGGTAGATACATGGAATGCCCTCCCACGGGAGGTGGTGGCGATGAAAACAATAACGGAATTCAAAACTGACTGGGATAAACGCAAAGGAATCCTGTTTTGAAGGAATGGATCTGCAGAAGCTTAGCAGAGATTGGGTGGCAACACCAGTAACTGGGAAGCAAATCCAGTACTGGGCAGACTTCTGTGGTCTGTGCCCTGAAAATGGCAAGGGCAAATCAAGGTCAGGTATACATATACAGTTTATCTTGTTGGGTGGACTGGATGGACCATACAGGTCTTCATCTGCCATCATCTATTACGTTACTATGTTAATGGGATAAAAATGGAGAGGGAGTGAAAGTGTTTTTGGAGTGTGTGGCAATAAGGGAGAATGTGCACCAGAAAAACCCACCCTCCCACTCTACCTGAGAGCAGATGCTGAAACAGTGGACGTTTAGAGGATGGGGCAGGTGTGGCAAGTTTGAAAACACCTATAAATATTATCTGCCATACCTCCCTATCTGAATCAGCATTCCAAATAACCGAAAGGGATAGACTAAGGGGGAGCCCTTTCCCCCACAGAACTCCAAAGAAGATTCCTTCCCCTTGAAATGTTGCAATATATGGCCCTTCTCTTGAAAAATTTGGGGACCCTTGCTGCACGAATAATACCCTTCTTTGCCTGAAAGCCAATGAAATCTGCATCAAGATATTGGGGGGGGGGGGGGGGGGGGGGGGGTTAATTTCTTGCTGCTCAACCCAATTCTGTTTGCGATTCATGCTGTGCGAACAAGTTATCACTAGGTTAAGAACTTCATTAGATTTTCTGCTCCTTATTTCTACAGCCCTCTACCAACATTTTTCTCCCCCAAATCTTCTATTTATTTGAACTTGGTATGATGTCATTGTAAACAGATTAAGGTAAACGCAGTGCTCAGTTACTTCAACTTCTACCCTTCCCTCACCCATCCCTCCTTTATTATGTACAATACATTCTTCCAACAAATTTTAAAAAGTAAAAACACCCCCCTCCCGAGCCAAAGGCAACAGGGACATTTTGTAAACTGGATACAAATCCTTCAGAAGTCTACAGACACTACAGAAAAGTATATTACATTTCATCAATGCTGCCTTCCTCACAGTCCTGGAAAATATACCTGAGTTTAAATGTTCACAAACACTACTTTTCCCACCCAACCCACAGTAGATGGGGGCACAGTCTTGAATTCAGCAGTCAACTGGTGGCACTCTGCTGGTCTCCACCTCTTGCTCTTCAGCAGCCAAGATATTCTGTACAGCTGGTGTTTCAGACATAGCCTGAGCTAAACCGCTGCTCCTAAATGCTGAGGTTGTGGGCCCAAAAGAAAATAAACAAAACTCCCAAAAGAGAAACCAAGGCACTGCTCCATTTCACACCAATGGCTGGTGTCCCAGTTGCAGAGAAAACTGGAACTTCAACGTGCTTCTTCTAATGCTTCCCTAGGGCCAGTTTGATAGATGATGCTTCTGCTCCTTGCAGATGAGGCATTGGTCTAGCTCTGTGTGGATAAAAAGGATAAAGTAAAGCTCCATAGTGCAATCATGACGCTACAAGAGTCCAAGAAAAATGGAAATCATAGCAGGGCCAGTAGAAGGGTAATGGATGCCATAGGCAAATCTTTAGCCTTATGCCCTTCTCAATTACCTTCATGGCTCCTAGACACCCACTTGAGATTCTGAAAAACCCAAATATGATCACCTCAATGCTACCCTTCCCAGAACAATCCTTTTAAAATGCATAATTGGGCTTTACATTCAATCTGATCTTTCTTTGGAGATTCTATTAAGAAATGTAAATTAATACAGACTGCAAATAAGATACTGCTGGGATTGGTTCCCAACATGATGGGGGGGGGGGGGGGGTATCTGTGAATTTGTAAACCATCGGGATCACATACACACCCAGGTGGTACAGCAAATTTTATTAAACGATAAACAATTATGTGGAACCATCTTCCCACACAACTGATGAAGGAATGAAATCATAACTTGTTTAGAAAAAAAACAAACAAACCTGAAAATCTGGCTTTTCCCTAATGATAAGTAAATGATAGCTAGAATGGGTTAGACTAACAGGGTTGGGGTCAAGTGTCGTATGATGATCTTAGTGGGTAATGTAGGACATATTGAACAGTTGGTCTGGGTTTATTTATAATACTGGCCACATGTATCATATTGTAACGTTTGTGCTATATTTATGGTTTCTATTCCTTTTATGATTCTTGCTTTTCTGGCTCATTAAATTCATGGTGGGACTGTCCTCTGGCAAGATCACCTGGTCCAGTGGCAGTGCTGAAGACTTCTGTGGCAACTCATCTCGCGGTGGCGCTGTGACTTTAGGGAAACAGGACTGCTGCACCTGCATCCTGCAAAAAAAAGTAAACAAGGTCATCTTCATGTCTGGCCTAGGGCCTATGGAACAAAAAAGCTTTTCAGGCATCCACATTTCTCTTGTAGTGCCTTACATCTTACCTGTGTTAGACCTGTATATATTATGGCAATCTAATTTTGTTAACAACAAACTTTATACTACCAGCTGAAAATCAGCAGATAACAGATGGTTTTATTTTACTCAGGACTTGCAATTAAAAAGTGAACTGAATCACTCTGATTACCCGAGCCTGCACTGCACTTGGGGGGGGGGGAAGATTCTGAACAGTGGGAGAGAAAAACAGAGGGGACAGGCTGGATAAGGAGGAGCAGGAGGGAGATGTTAGAGGTAGTGAAATACAGAGGAATAAGGAAGGAGACAGTGATAGAGAAAGGCAGAGCTGGGGTGAGGGAAAGAGAAAGCTGTAGGTAGATACAGTAAAGAGGGATATTAAAGGAGTGAACTCTGAATACCAAAGCAAAAAAAGTAAATGGAAGAAATTGGAAGGAAGAGATCAATGTTAGAGATGGTTGTAGGAGTCCAATCAGTCAGCATTCCCGCACTGCTTACTTAACAGCGTTTTAAGGGTTCACTTGAAACAGCCTTTGGTGAAACGTTGGCCACAGCCAGTGGGGGTTTTCAGAGTGACATTTCCTGAGCACTTTTTTTGAAAGCTAAGTCTTATTAGGAGTTAGTAAATGAAACATTGCTTGGCATTTTTAGTGCTGTCGCTGGAGTTTTCCTATGCCAGTGATTCACCCCAAAAAGTCTTAATTACTTTAAGAGGATAAGATGGGGCTCTGAAGCTTTTTCCTCCAAATGTTAGCATACTCTGATGCAATTTATATGGTATACAAATAATATTAATACTGTTGAAGCTGGCATACAAGGAGAGAATGTGAATGAAATGTTTTAGTCTCTTCAATATTCTGATTTGTTTGCTATATGTACTGAATAAACAAAAAATATTAGACAAAGGAAGTTTGCGTAAACACTTAGCAGTTACTAAGGCACAGTTATCCAACACCATATCACCCATGTGAAAAAAGTAACTGTCCCTTTATTTAATCAACCAACTGACCAAATTTAATTGATAGATTCAGCTGACTGAACACAGCCAGACTTGATTTTAACCAGCCCTGTTGAATTTAAAATTCACAACATGTTGAACCTTACCATAACAGTGAAGTAGTCACTACAAAGTATCTATGAGAACACTATTCCACAGTCACAGGGAAGTTCCAGAAGAGTTGAGAAAAAAGTTGTTGAAATATCTCAGTCTAGAAAGGGCTGCAAAGCCATTTCTAAAGTTCTGGGTCTCCACCAAATCACAGTGAAAGCCACTATACCAAACGATAGTGGTAAAGCTTCCCAGCAAAATCACTCCAACAGTACAGTGACAACTAATCCAGAAGTCACAAAACATCCCAGTTCATCATCCAAAAAACTGAAGCTTCAGCTAAAGTCAGGGTTCATGACTCCATAGTAAAAAAGACTGGGTAAAAATGGGATTCATGGCAGAGTACCAATATGGAAACTGCTACTATGCAAAAGTAACATCAATGCTGATCTCATATTTGTAGAACCATACCTGATTGATCCCTAAGCCTTTTGAGATTATGGACAGAGTGGAACTCTTTGGTCAATACAGATCCCATTACATCTAGCATAAGCAAATTCTGAAACTTCTCGACCGTCTATACACTGAAGCTCCCTTGACGTTTGCCTTGTTTAGAATCATTATCCTTAGACGCTTACAACTAGACCTGGGTGACATAACTATTGGATTTATGACTCCTGATGCAGGCAGCTTGTCAAAACATGGCCATGTTGAGTCTGATCCTGTATGCCACCGTTGGACTTGCAGCCAACCACGCCAACCTATCTCTCTGACTGGAAGAACCACTGCAAGGTTGTGCTGGACCATATTGCACCTACCCATCTCAAGACTTCCCACATCCGCAACTCTACACCCTGGTTCTCGGCTGATCTCAGAGCCTTAAAAACAGAGACTAGACGTCTGGAAAGAGCCTGGCGTAAGCGGAAGTCGGATGTTGCGTTGGGTGCTTGGAAAGCCAGTCACCGCAGGTATAAGTATGCCATCCGTCAAGCAAAGCGAAAGTACTTTTCCGCTATGCTACAGTCTGCTGGCCGGGACATCACAAAGATACACCAGCTGATAAACTTTCCTTGATACCTGTACTCTAGAATTCTCCAGTGCTGATCTTCCTTCTGCTTCCCAACTTGCAATTTATTTCAATGAGAAAATACTGACCCTACGGTCTTCAACTGTGAGCTGCCTCTCTGATGTGGACGACTTCCTGGAATCTTTGACTATGCCAACGGGTGTCTGCCCGGCAGATCGCATTTGGACCAAATTCACCCGCTTATCACTTGACAAGGTAACCGCTGCTTTACTTAAGTTCTCCAACAAACCCTGTAGATTGGATGTTTGTCCGACTCATCTCCTGAAAGCTGCACCGAAGTGTTTTGTTGAAGATCTGACTACTTACCTCAACTTCATGTTAAGGGCTGGATCTTTCCCGCCAGGCCATGGTAATATCCTTCTCACCCCTGTTCCGAATAATCTAAAGATTAAACCAGACGTCGTCTCTAACTATCGCCCAGTGGCTTCGATTCCCCTAGTTACCAAGTTAATGGAGAGTATGGTCAACGTCCAGCTCAACGACTTCCTGACTGCCTTCGATATCCTACACCCCTCTCAGTCTGGTTTCCGAGCTCAATATAGCACCGAGACTGTCCTGGTCACCCTCTTATCTAACTTTAAGCAAGAGCTATCCATTGGTCGGAAGGTGTTACTGCTTCAATTTGACATGTCTAGTGCCTTCGATATGGTGGACCATGAAATCTTGCTTCATCTGCTGGACTCTTTTGGTATAGGAGGTCCTGTCTTACACTGGTTCGCGGGCTTTTTAACAACAAGAACTTACCAGGTCTCAGTGAACTCGGTTACTTCTGATCCGTGGAAGGCCTCCTGTGGGGTTCCGCAGGGCTCCCCACTTTCACCAGCCTTATTCAATATTATGTTGATGCCTTTAGCTGCTGCTCTCGCAAAACTGGACCTTAACCCTTTCATCTATGCCGACGATATTACAGTCTACATTCCCTTTCGCACCACCGTGTCAGAAATTGTTCACCTCATTGATGCCTGCTTCTCCAGCTTAGAACATTGGGCTCAGGTCTTCCGTTTCAAATTAAACAAGGAAAAAACACAGTGTCTCATCCTCTCGTCCATCCACACTCCAGTAATTGACACGGTGCTCCCAGTATTGGGCTCTGTCCTTCCGATTGCCACAAGCCTGCGGCCTTTAGGAGTGCAACTGGACATACACCTCCAACTGGACAATCATGTTCACTTGGTCACCAAAAAAGTGTTTCACGCCATGTGGAGGCTTCGGCGTATCAGATACTTCCTTCCTAGAGATTTGTTCCGCACACTTGTCCACTGGCTTGTCCTCTCCCACTTGGACTATTGCAGTGGTATTTACGCGGGCTGCCAGGCCTCTCTGTTGAAAAGGTTCCAAACAGTTCAGAACACTGCTGCGAGACTCATCCTGAGAGAGCAATGCTTTGCACATGCCGAACCCTTACGGTTCAAATTACACTGGCTGCCTGTTCAGGAGCGCATTGCCTTTAAACTCTGCTCCTTGACCCATAAAATTATCTATGGGTTTTCCCCGAAGTATATGCACTCCTTGATCGACCTCCCGCCCAGGAATGCCAACCCTGCTGCTCGTTCCTTCCTCCACCTTCACTTCCCAAACTGTAAGGGTGTCAAGTACAAGAGGATCGTCGCCTCATCTTTCTGCTATTGGAGTCCTAAGCACTGGAATTCTCTCCCGCAACACCTTAAAACTCAAGCGGACCACGCTCTCTTCAAGAAGTTGTTGAAGACCTACTTCTTTGCCAAGACCTACTCCTCACTTTATAATGCTGCTTGATGCACCCTCCCTGGCTCCTACCCTGCTAGTTCACCCTGTTAGATGCTTCTCCCCCTGCATACTCCTTGTATATTCTTCTAAGTTTTCCTATTCTGTATTTTATTTAATGTTTGTAAGCCACATTGTGCCTGCATGAGTGGGAAAATGTGGGATATAAGTGAACAATAAATAAATAAATAAATAAATTGTAGCTGACTGTTTACATTGGACATCTATTTTGCTGGAACATTACAGGATATATTTATATACAAGGTTTCTTTTTGTTGTATTCTATTTTCCTAACTGCTCTGGTTTTCTTGGTGGAATTGTGAGGGTGTTTCCTTCTTCTGTTTTCATGCTTGTAATACTGTAACACAGTAAGAATATACCAACAGTCAAACATGTTGGTGGTAGTGTGATGGTAGGTGGACACACTGCCGCCTCAGGACCTGGAAAACTTGCCACTATTGAAGGAACCATTAATTCTGAACTGTATCAGAAAAGAAAATTCTTAAGGAGAATATCCGGTCATCTGTTTGTGAGATGAAGCTGAAGCATGATTGGAATATACTGCAAGACAAGAATCCAAAGTACAACAACAAGTCTACTTCTGAATAGCTGAGGGGAAACAAAATAAAAATGTTGTATTGGCCTAGTCAAAGTCCTGACTTGAACCCAGTAGTGATGCTGTGTGGCAAGACCTGAAACAAGCAGTTCATGTATGAAAACCTACAAATGTATCTGAATTCAGCAAAAAGTAAGCTAAGATTTCTCAACAGCAATGTAAACGACAGATATCAAATTACAGGAAGAATTTGATTGCAATTTCTGCTGCTAAAGGTGGTATAAACCATTATAAAGTTTAGAGGACAGTTATGAATGTTGGATAACTTTGTTCTTTAAATAAATGATGTAAATGTAACTGTTACGTCTAATATTACATTTTAAGGATCAAAAACCGTTCAATGTGTCATATATACAATAATAGGGGAAATTACGAAGGGGCAAAATGTTTTTCATATCTCTAAATATGTTTGGATTTAATACTATATTGAGGAGCATGTATATAATAGGCATCTGAGGAGGACATTATGGCTCAATGGGGCCTGAAGGGTGCAATCTCTAGTACTCTACCCATTTTGATTGGCCTGCAGATGAAGCATGCATTACAGCACTTGCTAGAGGCAGAACAGGGGCAGGGCACAGGCAGAGCATGGGGTAGGAAGAGGCAAGAGAATGGACCTTGGAGGCGGCAGGTTTCTCTTTTGAAAAAGTTGGCAACTGTACTGTCTACTCAACTTCATGTTGGTGGGGGGGAGTCACAGAGGAGGAATGTGATTGACAGCCTGAGAGTCTGCTTCAAGTGGAAAAAAATGGGGTATAAATGTTCATAAATAAATAAATATCTTGAATGGAGTTTTCCAAACAAGAAGAAAAGCACAAAATTAGTGACCATCAAAACATTTTTCTTAAAGCAAAAGTTGAAAAGTCACAAGTATACAATTTTGAGATAAAAAGTTTGTGAATGATCTTGAATACTCTGTATTTTAGCATAATTTTCAAAATGTATTTATTTGATGATTTCAAAGTGTATTTATTTGATGAATTTATATCCCATTCTTTGTAAACTTCTAGGTAGATTCCACTAGTACATACATAATTCAGCAATACTCATCAATATTAAACAATCAGATAGGTACATCTAAACCCAGTTAGATACTACCCTAACCCTAATGAGAGAAAGACAACCCCACTCAATAAATAACTTGGAAAAAAGTATATATTTTGATTTGTTCAATGACTAAGTTTCCTTGTGTGAAAAAGAATGAAAACCCTTATTCAATAAATGGTGTCACTTTTTTGAGCAGTAATAATAATAAAAATTACAAAAGGGAAGTGTTTGTCTAGAGGATAATATTAAGAAGAACTTGACATCTCCACCATATTGGTAAGATAATAGTTTTGTAATTATGAGCAAGATAATGGCAAAACTATTATCTTGCCCATAATTATAAGACTACTGCAGGTTAAGCAGCAGGCCCTTCATATATAATGTAGGCCTATGACACCCACAGCTTAGCCTTTGCAATACTTGTAATTATAATGCTCATGAGTTTGCAGTAGTTATTCATTATTTGGCCAATATTAATCCTTTTTAAATGCTAAAATGAAATATTTCTGCCCTCTTTAACACCAGTTTTAGCTATATTTTCACATTCAAAGTTTGACTAATGATAAACTTTGATTGAAAATTTTCTTTCCCCCGCCTTCCAACATCAGCTTTGTAATCATGATATATTAGTTAATTATAATCATATACACTCAGCCTCATTGATTCCATTGTATGGTACGTAGACTTAATTGACTTCACATATTTCCAAGTCTCACTCTACCCTAGAGGGGTAGGTCTAGGATAGTTAGACCCCTTGGGTTGGTTATGATAAAAGGGGAAACCTAATGCTGCCTTTCATCCAGCATATAATTATATATCCACATACTGACTCTTGCTATGGCCTTGTCCCTTATTGTGCCAGAGCACCCCTGTCACCTCAACCCTATACATTCCTCCCCACAGAACTCTAAGAGCCCTCTGGAAAGCACGGCCACACCCACTAGTAGTCATGTGTGCCGACCCCTCCTGGGGGGGGGGGGGGGTTCGGCAAGAGGGGAATGAAGAAATATGTTAGCCTTGCTAGCCCTTGCTCTCAGTAAAAATACAGGCCAATGGCTCATAATAAGAGCTAGGCTTCTTAAAATCAAAATCATCTCTGATACAAAAGAGAGCTAGCTTGTAAAAATCAGAGATCACCTTTGACACACATTTCACTATAGCAAGTGCTGAGCTGGCAAGGGAGGGGGGCATTTGCTCTGGTACTGGCACCTGCAAGACGTCATGAACAAGAGTTGCTATGGTTATGTAGAGATAGTACTGGGTCAGCTGTATCCCGGGTGAGAACACCCAAAGGAGGAGGCTAAGGGAAAGTTTGGGGAACATGCAAAGTCATCTAATAAGATGCGCTCTGAGCATATCTTGATTATACTTGGAGCTAGATAGTATGTGAAGTCATTTTGATCAAACTGAAAAGGGCCAAGAACCCTGGTGACAAAGCTGGGGTCCATTGAAATGAATAGGGTTAAAATAGTATATAAGGAACAGTCTGAGGGGTATTAAATCAGAAGACAGCAGAAGACTCCAGAAGGTCAGAGAGAGAGAGGACGTGTCATGGACTGCTGTTCAAACCATACGAATACCTGATTTGCCTGTACTGCTATTGGTAAGATTGAAATAAACTATCTTCTTATATCCCAGCGAGTCCTTCTGATTATGGAGTTCATTAATTCCTGGACTGTGTAAGAGCAGTCTGGGGGAGCATGGGATCAGAATAGGTGGTGGGAACACGCAAATTATTTACTAGAGAGAGCCCCTGGCTTCCGCTGCCCAAACGGGAGGGGCAGATCTAATTAATTACGGTGCATACCATAACCACACACTTGAAAAGGAAATAAAATATAATTAACATCAGATTATCAGAAAAGATAACAAAAGAAGTCCTTTTACTAAGGTGTGCTAATGGATTTAGTGCGCATTAATGATTAGCATGTGCTAAATGATAAGACGCCCATTATAGCAGACCCCAACAATTCCTATGGGCTTTTAATGCATGTGAAACTGTTAGTGTAGCTTAGTGAAAGGACCCCTTAGTAGTCCACATTAGTGGGAAGCCAAGTAAAGAAATGAGAGGTTGACTAAGGAAATAAGAGCAAAGACTGAAACCAGTTAGTACTAAACCACTAGGAATGTCTTGAAAACTGACTCCGCTATCCTTAAAAAAAAAAAAAAAAAGAAAATGGAGTTGGGAAGGTTTATAGATGTTAAGAATAATTCTGAAACTTAACCACCCATTTACAGCCAAACAGCAAATTAACTGCTGCCTCCTCATGAATTCTCTTACAAATAAAGCCACAACAGAATCTTTATCTTAAAAAAAACAAAGGAAACCAATAGAGTACACTTTTTAAGACCTTCTTTATCTACTCTCTCTTAAGCAGTAGTTTTCAACCTTTTACATCTCCCAGCATACTTATAAACTGCAAAAATTGTCAAGGCACACCACTGGAATCTAACCCATATCCGCATGTCCCCACTAAGATCCGTTCCATCCCTGCAAGTAATCTCCCCCATCCACACCCATACCTGTAATCTTCAGAAGTAGCTATTTCATTTAATTATGCTACTGAAATACATTAAAGCACCAGTATACCTGCTACTGGGAAACTGGAAAAAGATTCCTACACAGACACAAACAGGGCCGAGCCAAGGGTCCCTGGCGCCCCCCTGCAGACTACCAGTTGGCGCCCCCCCCTCCCCGCACCTGCCTGGCTCCAAGGCAGCGATTCCCCTCTCTCCCCTGCCCTCCCGCTCCCATGTAGGAACTGCCCCGCCCTCTTCTCCCCCCCAAGATCCCGTTCCTTTTTTTTTCTTTTAAATTTACCTTCCTCCGGCAGCGCAGCGTCAGTGAAGGAGGCGGCGCTCCCAGTCCCGACGTCTCTAGCCTTCCCTTGTTCGCTGCTCACTGCCCCGCCTTCTTCTGACGTCATCCTTGACGTCGGGACTGGGAGCACCGCCTCCTTCACTGATGCTGCGCTGCCGGAGGAAGGTAAATTTAAAAGAAAAAAAAAGGAACGGGATCTTGGGGGGGAGAAGAGGGCGGGCAGTTCCTACATGGGAGCGGGAGGGCAGAGTAAGCACGCAGCGGCCCCCTGCGGCGCTTACCCCGCTTACCGCATCGGCACGGCCCTGGACACAAATCGTTCACATCAGTTGCAGACACAGAACATGACTCTCACCTGATACAAAATAGGGAATTGCAAAAAACATGCAGACAAAATCTGAAAATAGAGCTACCAGACTCTGTATGTCGTGTAACACCAGAGAAATAGAAAGAAATGCATGTCCTCCTGTACAGTGCAAAATAAAATCGAGAGATATAAATTCTCAACACTAACATAACCACTAAACTGAAAATAAAATCGAGAGATATAAATTCTCAACACTAACATAACCACTAAACTGAAAATAAAATCATTTTTCCTATCTTTGCAGTCCAGTGATTCCATTATTGCAATCATCTTGTTCCCATTCTTTGGTTCTGCTTTCCTCTGTGTGACTCTTAACTCTGATTCTAGGGTCTCCTTTCCATTTGCTATTTCTTTTCTCAACTCCTGCCCTATGGCACTGATCTTTCTTCAATTTCTCTGCCTCCTTCTCAAATCTATCTTGTTTTCCCACTCGCTTCCCTTCATTTGCAGCCTGTCTCCCCTCTTCCTTTCTCATGCAGCCTGTCTCCCCCTATTCCCTTCATGTAGAGCCTGTCCCCCCTCTTCCCTTCCATTCCCTTTATATGCAGCCTGTCTCTCCTCTTCGCTTTATGTGCATAATGTCTCCCCTCGTCCCTCCCGTATATGTGCAACATTTCACTCATTTTCCTCTGTGGTACCGTCTCTTCTCCTCCTCCTTTCCCCATATGTTCTAGTACCTCTCTCCTCTCCCCCCATCCAGCACCCCTTTCCCTCTCCATGCCCCCTCTCTTCTTCACCCACCTCACTGGATCTCTCTCTTCCCTAACTGCCCTCCCTGACGCAGCACTTATCTCCCTCTGTGCCCTCCCTGATACAGCATGCTTTGCCTGTTGAACTTCACTCTGTGCAGACTATTGCTCAGTTTAAGAAAGAACTAAAAACTCATATGTTTGTCCAAGCATATGGGTTATTAGATTAATGATGCTGATTTGCTTTTTGGTAATGAATGACTCTGTATTAATGTTGAATGATTTATGTTGTTTGATTTGTATTGATATATTTTACTTTGTATGTATCTTTGTTCCCTGCTTAGAATATTTCAGATAGAGAAGGTTAGAAATAAAGTTTTATTATTCTTCTCACACTCCCCCACCCCCAGACCAGTTCCTCTTCCTCATTCTCAAACCCCCATCCACAGCATTTTCCCCTCATTCTCAACCCCCCAGTCCACCACCTCTTCCTCATCATCAAACTCCCATCTCCAGTATTTCCCCTCATTCTCAAACCCACAGCCCCAGTCCAGCACTTCTCCCTCATTCTCAAACTCGTCTTTGAGGTCGCCTGTGACAGGCCCCACAGCTTCACTATGGCAGGGCGGGACATGGTCGAGGGAGATAAGTTGTATCAGAGGGGGCAGGGCGCCAGAGAAGGAAAGCTGCAGGGGATCTCAGGCATGAGTCTGAAGGTAGGATGGGGAGGGCAGTTTGAGATTTAGGGGAGAGGTGCCAGATTGTGGACAGGGAGGAGAAGGAGAAATGGCAGACCACAGGGAGAGAGGAGTGGCCTAGTGGTTAGGGTGGTGGACTTTGGTCCTGGGGAACTGAGGAACTGAGTTCAATTCCCACTTCAGGCACAGGCAGCTCCTTGTGACTCTGGGCAAGTCACTTAACCCTCCATTGCCCCATGTAAGCCGCATTGAGCCTGCCATGAGTGGGAAAGCGCGGGGTACAAATGTAACAAAAAAAAAAAAAGAATGTGAAGTGAAAGTATGAAGGGAAGACCATGTTGCTGCTTTGCCGATGATAATCGGCAAGGCAGACTTCAGGAGAACCACTGCAACTGCAGTAGCTTGTAACTGATAAGATTTGCCCTTGGAGTTGAAAGAAATATCTGTTTGTTCATAGCATAATTGTATAAAAGAGACCAGTCAGTTTGCTAGAATTCTTTTGCAACTGGCATACTAGTCCTATTTGAATTTAATAAAAACAAACAGTTGAGTTTACATTTGCAATGATGCAGTTTCTTTAAGTAACAGGTGACGACAGCCTTTTTACAATCTAGAGTATGAAGGGCCTTCTTGAGCATTTGCATGAGGCTTCAGCCAGAAAGTGGGATGCACTATTTTTTCATTCAGGTGGAAAGGTGTGATAAACTTTGGTAAAAATTTGGGACATGTCCAAAGGATAACTTTGTGATGATGGAACAGGGTATATGGTTCGTATAATTCCAATGCCTGAAGTTCACTAATTGTTCTAGGTGTCACTAGCAAAAGTGATTGCTACTCGGAAAAACACTTTCCATGATGGGAATTTCAGAGACACTCTTTCTTGAGGTTTAAAGGAGACTTCATGATGGAAGACAGGGCTAAATCTGGACCCAAAGCACAGAGGGCTTCTGTAATGGACAGGAAGTAGGCCTTTCATAAAACAAGCAACCAGCTGTGATTGTGAAGATGAAAGATTATCTACTGGAGTATGATAAGAAACAGTGCACTGAGATGGACACTTATAGAACAGCTTTGAAGGCCAAGATGAAGCAAGTGGTATAGATACTGTAGAATCACTGTACAGGACACATAATAGGGTCATGGGTGTAGAAAAGCACCAGACTCAATCATTTCTATTTGCAAGCATACATTTGTCTAGTGGAAGGCTTCTGATCAGCTATCAAGATGGCCTGGATGGGCTGTGGAACGCCAAGTGTAGAAGCTATAAACTGTTCAATTTGCAGGCTGTGAGGGTTAAAGACTTGAGGTCTGGATGAAAAAATTGGACAGCCTTGCTTGTGAAGATATGCAACTGCCACCACAAACTACACTGATGAAAACAATTTACAGTAACATTGCTGTTAGATCTACTAAAAGTAGTACAACATCCTTACTCTTGTCTAAACTAAGCCATATATGATTAAACAGAAAGGTTACTACTGTCTCAGTCCCATGCTCTGTTTGGAACCCTAATTGCCTTGGATTGAAACCTCCTGTGATATCAATTGTTTATAAGCACAATTTCTCAAACTTCCCATCAAAAAGAAAGTTGAGAAACTGGCTGATGACAGGTGGTACTATTCTAATCCATTTCCCTTGAGGACTGGATGAACTCACTGCCTGTTTTAGTGGTTGTGGGACATGCTCCGAGAACAGCGATGTATTTACCAAATACAATACTCAAGGGGCTACTCAGTTCAGATTATGTCCATTTGGTATAATCTCATTAGTTTGTCATTAAGGAGATTGTTGTATAAATGTGCGCCTGGTGGGAGTCTACTATGAAGGAAGTTATTTATTTTATTACATTTGATACATCGCCCATCACCAAATGGCCTACAGACTTACAGATTTGTTGTGGTGAAGGGATTTGACCACTATCAGCATTGTGGTGGGTGGGTGGGTGGGGTGGAGTGAGGGAGGGAGGGGATCTGCTTTAAAAAATTTTTGAATGCATGTTATTTGTGACTAATTTATGTATTGTTGCCCGTTTGCTAACTTGTGTCTTCAATAAAAATATTTGACTACAAAGATAACACGATTACAAATTTAACTATTGAACTTTAAACACAATCTTAATACTTGTCTGTTAAATGACAAAATATATATCCTTAAAAAACTGATGGTTGACAATTTTTGCACCTTGTTAGTGTGCCACAAGATGAAAAAGGTTGAAAATCAGTGTTTATAGAGTCTGGTTTCTTGAAGGTCTCCATTTCAGTTTTTGTCTCTGTTTTTTATGGTTCCCTATTTTGTATCAGGTGAGGGTCTGTCCATCTTCTGCATATGTGACTAAGGTAATAGATTCTGCTAACATGGTGTATTTAGGAGTCTGTAACAGTCCAGCTTATTCTAGTTTCCCAATAGCAGGTATATTGGTGCTACAGGGCCCAGTGTACTATTTATAGCACTCATCTTTTCATAGTGGGGTTAGGGCTATGGTTACATTTTCTGCATAGGTTTTCAGTGTCTTTTTGCAGGGTTTTGTGTTATTTTGCAAAGTGTCTGGCACTATTTGAAAGTAGGTTCTGGGTCAATGAATGCCAAAGTCAGCCCTCATCACCTAAAATAAAAATGCCCAGAACAAGTGGTCTCCATATCCTATACAACTGCAAAACAAACAAAAACCTGTCCGCTTTAAACAAAATGTCTGGCATTGGAAGGAGCATGTGCTATTTCTGATGATTACGATCACAATTTGAATATTTTTTGTATGATGAGTTGTAGGGGAATAGCTACTTTGTTGGGTAATATGGAGTTTTTGATACACAACTGGAATTTCAGGGTTTATATTGAGATTCTGTCCAATGCTATAGAGAATTCAGACTTCACTCCCACAGAAGAATTTGTTGAAAGATGCTATGAATTATAATGGCAATTTTACAGAGTAAGTGAAACTGGCTGGAGTGTGGAGGGTTTCTTTCTGTATAGAATGACCTGGTGTCTTGTATTACTAATTTAAAAATGGGGGGGGGGGGGTGAAGAAGGGTATAATGTGTGGAAATGTCATTTTGACTTGCCATCCTCTATACCTAACTTGCCCACTATTGCCAATCCAAATATTTCTGCCTAGGGACAACAGTGTGCCTAAGTGTGCTACATACCTTTCTATAAGGTAATTCCTAAGTACTTTAGCGTGTTCCAAGGAGCCATACACATGGGCGATGAATGAGAGGGACATAAATGTTTCTCCAATTCACATGCATAACTTAAAGAACACTATCAGTTGTGTTCTTAGCATGGAACACTGACCTGCACCCAAGTACACCTGCCATTGATCTGGTGTAAATGATCACACCTAACTTTAGGTGTACCATTGCAGACCTACACTAGCACAGAACAAAAATGAAAGTAGGAGAGGACCAATACAATTCCAACGTAAAAATAAAAAGTATTTTTATTAGTCGGACCTGACACAGATCAATCCAGATAGGTGTGGATATCAGTATACACAAACTCATGCAGACACTTTACAGGGCTTGTGGAGAAAACTCTGTTGGTATTTGCATTACCAAAGACAATTTTAGTTTTTTTTTTTTTTCCACAAGCCTTGTAAAATGTCTGCATGAGTTTGTATACACTGATATCCATACCCATCTGGACTGATTTGTTGACTCCTGAGGCAGGCGCCCCCGTGCTAATCTGATTGCTTTTTACCCTTACTACTACTACTTATCATTTCTATAGCACTACTAGACATTCGCAGCGCTGTACACTTGATGAAGAGACAGTCCCTGCTCGACAGAGCTTACAATCTAATTAAGAGTTAGTTTCAGCATAAGCCTTAAATGTGACATTTATAACCAGTCATTAACTTGAGTTGGAATTGTATTGGTCCTCCCCTACTTTCATTTTTGCTCTGTGCCTTGATTCATGGGGGTTTTCTCTTCTTTTTTTCTTTTCAACTTATGACAGCATTCCATAATGGCATCTTGGCACACATGCTGTTACAGAATTGGAAGTTAGATATATCTAACTAGAAGCACCCAGTTATAGAAATGTTTCCTTTATCTTAAAGTCAGTATTCTTAAATACCACTTTTTTTATTTTTTTTCTCCTGTCATTGATTTCCAATCTAAGAAATGGTTGACGTTTCCATAACTATAATGAGAATGGCCGATGTTTCATGTCATAGGTCATTAATCTGCAAAAGTTACGTTTGAACGTCTCCAACTTTTTTATTTTTTCACATAAAAAGGATGGGGTTTGGACTGTTGTATTATAAATTGTTTACTCTAACAGAATTCAATAACACCTCATTTTTTGTTTAAGTACATAAGTACCGCTATACTAGGAAAAGACCAAGGGTCCATCAAGCCCAGCACCCTGTCTCCGACAGCGGCCAATCCAGGCTTCACGAACCCGGCAACCCCCCCCCCCCCCCCCCCAAAAAAAAAAAAAAAAAAAAAAATTAATAATGTTCAATGGACTTTTCCCTCAGGAATCTGTCCAAACACCCTTTAAAACTCCGTAAGGCCAGCTGCTGTCACTACATTCTCTGGCAACGAGTTCCAGAGTCTAACTACATGCTGAGTAAAGAAAAACTCTCTCCTATTTGTTTTAAATCTACCATATTCTAGCTTCATCTTGTGTCCCCTGGTTTTGTTGTTGTTTGAAAGTGTAAACAAACGCTTCATATCTGTCCACTCTAATTCGCTCATTATCTTGTAGACTTCTATCATATCACCCCCTCAGCCGCCTTTTCTGGTGACTTTATTCACCTTTTCTCAGAGATGGTCCAATATGTGATATACTTAAGACAGTTGCTATTTTCCTTTGTTATAAGGGCAGAATCTGAGCCAAGATCCCCCTCTGCAAGCAGCAATGTTTAAACCAGTTGGTCCCTTGTTTGTGGTGATAGAAGTAATGACAGCTCTAAGCAGCAGTTCTACTTAGTCAAGGAAAAATTAGCATCTGCAGTTAGCAGATCAAACCTTCCTAAACTAAGAAATGCATTTTTGACATGCTCACTTGAAGAAAAATATGGTTTAAGTTAAATTACCTGCCAGTCAAGAAAAATCCCCTCCAGGCTTCCCTATTCTTCCAGTTACTCCTCCCTCTTGTCATGCCCCAACTAACAGCTGTGCATCACATTTCTGGTTTTAGAATATTTGACTCCCTCTAGTGGCTCTAGTTCTCTTGCTCCTGTTTAAAATTTAAAGTTGCTACGATTACAGACAATTTGATTTAACTAAACTTAAATGGATCAAAATTGAAAATGTAATACAAATAATATTTTAAAAACTGTATAAAAACTGGAGTCAAATTTTAGGTGTGACTCTATAGAACAGAAAGGCTTACGAAATTTTATTAAACCTCCCTGTACATTATTGTTTGTGTGTCTTGTCATAACTTTAGAATGGCTAAATCTAACAGTGGTGGTGGTGGCGGCAGAGATGGCAACTCACTACTTCACTTTTCAAAGTTGGTAATTTGTGAAAACACAGTGATAAAGCTAGCAGGGTTCTCCTATGTCTCCCCTCCCACACCTAACTTTGAAACAGATGGACCCAGCTCTACTAAACTTTGGTGGGACATCAAGTTTTCCATTGTACAGAGTTGGTGAGTGATTTAGCTGGACAAAGCCAGCTTTAGGTTGACACCCTTCTTGCTATCTTTCACATCTTTCATTGCTTCACATCCCCTCTCCTCCATCCCACCAGTCATAAGTCCATTTTCCTTCCCAGTCTTCAGTCTTCCTATTTTTACCTCAGCTTTCCATCTCTCACTCACACCTCCTCAACCATCCCTCCCATTTCACACATCTTCCCAGCTTATTTTTCTCTCTAGGTCTTTCCATCACTCCCTAGACCCTCATTTATATCTTTATGAATAATAATATTATTAATAATAATCATGGGGGTCAATATTTAGCCAGCGGTGGTGGACATTTTGTTGACCGCCGCTGGCGTTATTCCTGGATATTCAATGCCGGGTCACATCCAGGCTTTGGTGCTGAATATTTGGTTTATGCAGCACTGGTTAAGACATGGCTGCTTAAGCCGATATTCAGAACTTAAGTGGCCACAAATATTGGCACTTAACCGGCCAAGTGCCAAAACTGCCCCCAGAATGCCACCAAAATAGCTGGCTTTCACTTAAGTGCTAACTACTAATTTTCAGCGGCAATAACTGGTTAAGTGGCACTGAAAATTAGCAGATAGCAGCCACCATACTGAATATCCACCATACTTGAATATCCACCATACTGTTGTACAATGTGCCCCTACTTCAAAGAGCTTTAAGTGTGTATGTGAGGCAGTGGAAGACTAATAGAATTAAATGACTTGGCCAAGGTCACAAACAGCGTCAGTAGCAGATGTAAGATTTGAACCCTGACTTTCTAGGTTCTTCATAACCTCTATGTCTTATGTACTCATCTCCTTTGTTGCCTTCATCCCATCACCAATCTCAGCCCCTTTCCTGTTACACACATCCTGTCTCCATTTCTACATCCTTCACCCCTTCCATAAGGCTCCTCCTTCTAATCCATCCTCTCTCACATCTCCAAAGCACTCTTACCACTGCCTTGTACTTTCTTCCCAGATATTCAGGTTCAAAATACATCTATCAGGCCATTCTGTAAGTTCCCACTGAATCCATCATTCACAGTTATCTCCCCCGATCCAATGCCATCTAAATCCTTGTTCTCTCCTCCAATCCAGTTTTCAAAGTCGTTCCATCTGCGTCATGGGGACGCCCCACATCACTTTCCATTCCTGCCTATTTTCCTCACCTTGCATCTCTTCCTACCCCCTTCATAATAACCATAATGGGTCAGACCAATGCTCCATCTAGACCAGTATCCTGCTTCCAACAGTGGCTAATTCAGGTTACAAGTACTTGGCAGAATTCCAAACAGTGGCAAGATTCGTGCTACTGATCCCAGGGACAAGCAATGGCTTTCTCCATGTCTATCTCAATATCAGACTAGAGACTTTTCCTCTAGAAACTTGTCCAAACCTTTTTTGAACCCAGAAACACTAACTGCTGATACTACATCTGCTGGCAATGAGTTCCCGAGCTCAATTATTCGTTGAGTGATAAAATATTTCCTCCTGGTCATTTTAAAAGTAGTACACTTCCTTGAGTGTTCCCTAGTCTTTGTACTTTTTAAAAGAGTAAAGAATCAATTTAGGTTTACCCATTCTACATCACTCAGTATTTTGTAGACCTCTATCATATCCCCCCTCAGTCATTTTTTTTCCAAGCTGAAGAGTCCTAACCTCTTGAGCCTTTCCCTCATATGAGAGGAGTTCAATCTCCTTAATCATTTTGGTTTCCCTTCTTTGAACCTTTTCTAATTCTGTTATATCTTTACTAAGATACAGCAACCAGAATTTCACACAATATTCAAGGTGTGGTCACACCATGGAGCGATACAGAAGTACATAAGCCTTTCCTCATAGGGAAGTTGTCCCATCCCCTTTATCATTTTCATCACCCTTCTCTGTACCTTTTCTAATTCCACTATATCTTTTTTGAGATGCGGTGACCAGGATTACACACAGTATTCAAGGTGTGGTTGTACCATGATGCGATACAACGGTATCATAACATCCTTATTTTCCATTCCTTTTCTAATAATACTTAACATTCTATTTGCTTTCTTTGCCTCCGCAGCACACTGAAAAGAGGGTTTCAAAGTATTGTCAACGATGACTCCTAGATCCTTTTCCTGGTTTGTGACTCCTAATGCAGTCCTTTGCATCATGTAGCCATAGTTCAGGTTCCTGTTTCCCACATGCATCACTGCACTTGCTCACAACAAACATCATCTAGCATTTGGATGCCCAGTTGTCCAGTCTCCCATTTTTCTTCCAATTTTTCACAATTCTCTTGCGATTTAACAACTTGGAATAATTTTGTGTCGTCGGCAAATGTAATTACCTCACTAGTTATTCCCATATCTAGATCATTTATAAATATGTTAAAAAGCAGCAGTCCCAACACAGACCCCTGTGGAACCCCACTATCTACCCTTCTCCATTGAGAATACTGACCATTTAACCCTACTCTCTGTTTTCTATCTTTTAACCAGTTTTTACTCCACAATAGAACACTACCGCCTATCCCATGACTATCCATTTCCCTCTGGAGTCTTCCATGAGGTATTCTGTCAAATGCCTTTTGAAAAGCCAGATACATAATATTGATCGGCTCACCTATCCAAACGTTTGTTCACACATTCAAAGAAATGTAGTAGATTGGTGAGGCAAGATTTCCCTTCACTAAATCCACGGTGGCTTTGTCTCATTAATCCATGCTTTTGAATATGCTCTGTAAATTTGTTCTTTATAATAGTCTCTACCATTTTGCCTGGCGTTGACATCAGGCTCACAGATCTGTAATTTCACGGATCACCTCTGGAAACCTTTTTAACAATCGACGTTATCGCTGAACATGAGTTCTAAGCCTAATAAAAAGGGGGGCTTGTTGCAGCAGAGTTTTGAAGCTCATCTGTGGATGGACGCATCGTGCAGAAAAGACTTGTTCCTGGTCATAAGGAGACTTCAGGCTTTCGCTGCAATGGGCCTCCTGGCTGATGAGATAAGGGCCTGAAATTCCTGACCAGTGATGTTGTATGTATAGTGTATTATTGATTCTTTTCCTGGTCTAAGAACTCTTAGCATTGCTTAGATGTAGAGACCAGTGATGTAATGATTGTTTAGATAGGTACTGTTTCTTTTCAGTTATATAGCTAATCATTGTTTGTGTGTGTGTGTATATATATATATATATATATATAGTTTAATCATTGTATATATCTTAATCATTGTAGATTTTAGAACCTCTAATAAAGGTCTCATTTACCTAATATGAATCCAAAAGAATCCACAGTAATTACTATGTAGTCTGTGTTAGTGAAGCAGGCTGTAAAAATCCATAGCAGTACAGTCATCTAGCAGTCCAACCCAGGGGCGTAGCCAGACAGCAGATTTTGGGTGTGCTTAGGTAAGAAGTGGGTGGGCAGCAAGTGTTCTCCACCGCTCCAAAAAAATATCTCGGCTGGTGGAAAAATGTTTCTCTCCATCTTGGCAGTCTGCAGCAGACACGCGCTGAAAACTGAGCATGCGTAGGTGCCAGTATCGTGGACAGCAGCATTTTCGTTACCATCAGGGGGAAGTCTTCAGCTGGCAGAGATTGGGATCCCCACCAGCTACTGCTAAACGTATACTACTGTTGGGTGGGCCTGAGCCCTATGTGGGTGGGCCCTGGCCCACCCAGGCCCACCTTGGTCCAACCGATTCTTTTGCCAGCTTCTTGTTTTTAATACACCTAAAAAAGTTTTTACTATGTGTTTTTGCCTCCAGTGCAATCTTCTTTTCAAAGTCTCTCTTTGCCTTCCTTATCAGTGCTTTGAATTGTCATTTTTTTCACAGTTTCTTATTATTTTCAGTTGGATCCTTCTTCCATTTTCTGAAGGATTTTCTTTTAGTTCTAATAGCTTCCTTCACCTCACTTTTTAACCATGCTGGCTGTCGTTTGGTCTTCTTTCCTCCTTTTTAAAACATGGAATATATTTGGCCTGGGCTTCCAGGATGGTATTTTTGAACAGAATCCACGCCTGATGTAAATTTTTGACCTTCGCAGTTGCTCCTCTAAGTTTTTTTTTTTCACCTTTCTTCATTTCATCATAGTCTCCTTTTTGAAAGTTAAATGCTAACGTATTGGATTTCCGGTGTGTACTTACTCCAAAGCCGATATCAAATCTGATCATATTATGATCACTGTTATCTACAGGCCCCAGCTCCATTACCTCCTGCACTAGATTATTCGCTCCACTAAGGACTAGATCTAGAATTATTCCTCCTCTTGTTGGCTCTTGAACCAGCTGCTCCATAAAGCAGTCCTTGATGCCATCAAGGGATTTCACCTCTCTAGCATGCACTGATGTTACATTTATCCAGTTAATATCGGGGTAATTGAAATAACCCATTATTATCTTATTCCCCAGTTTGTTAGCCTTCCTAATTTTTATCTTTGAAAGATACCTTATTCTGAACCGTGCGCTTTTGAGCGACTGTTGGCCTTCCCCCCATTTCTAGTTTAAAAGCTGCTCTATCTCCTTTTTAAATGCTGATGCCAGCAGCTTGGTCCCACCCTGGTTAAGGTGGAGCCCATCCTTTTGGAATAGGCTCCCCCTTCTCCAGAATGTTGCCCAATTCCTAACAAACCTAAAACCCTCCTCCCTGCACCATCGTCTCATCCACACATTGAGACTCTGGAGCTCTGCCTGTCTCTTGGGCCCTGTGCATGGAATGGGGAGCATTTCTGAAAATGCTACCCTGGAGGATCTGGATTTCAGCTTTCTACCTAGGAGCCTAAATTTGGCTTCCAGAACCTCCTTTCCACATTTTCCTATGTCACTGGTACCCACATGTACAAAGACAGCTGGATCCTCCCCAGACTAAAATCCTATCTAGGTAAGGCATGAGATCTGCCATCTTCACACCAGACAGGCAAGTCACCAGGCGATCCAACCACCCAGCTATCTACATGCCTAATAATCAAATCACCAATTACAACAGCAGTCCTAACCCTTCCCTCCTGAGCAGAAACTCCTGCAGACACATCCTTGGTACGAGAGGATAGTACATCCCCTGGTGGGCTGGTCTTGGCTACAGGATTATTTCCAACTTCACCAGGGTGATGTTCTCCTTTTAGGAGGCCTCCATCCTCCAAGGCAGCACAAGGGCTGCCAGACTGGAGGTGGGACTTCTCTACAATGTCCCTGTAGATCTCATCTATGTACCTCTCTGTCTCCCTCAGCTCCTCTAGCCTCAAGAGAATGGACTCGTTCTTTGAGAGCTAGGAGCTCTTTGCATTGAGCACACACATATAACCTCACACCAACTGGGAGATAATCACATATGTGACACTCAATGCAAAAGGCTGGATTGCTTCCCTCTCACTACTGGACTGCTGTCTACATCTTAGTATTATAGAGGTGTTTAATTAAAACTTCTTCAGGTACTAGGGGTATTAGATGAATATAAAGAGCCATAAGATTATATGGTATAATGTGTAATTTATTTAGTGTTTGCTTCCCAGAAACTAATCAAATGTAATTAAAACTAATGAAAATGTAATTACAACTCTAATGAAAACAATCGTCTTGATATCCTAATTAGAATAATAACTATAAATGAAGAGTTGTGAAGGGGGTGGGAATGAAGACTAAACTAGATCCTGCTGTGCCTGGTAGAAGCTATCTGTTAATGCTGTGGTACAAAGTTCAAGTTTTAAAACTAGGGAGAAAAGGGTATAGAGACTAGTTGAAAAAGTTTGCTTTTTCTTTCATTTTTTTTTTATTCTGCCTATCGATAACCTACAATTTCTCCTTTAAACCCCAATCTTTAAATTCCCAAAGCACAAAGCAAAATAATGCTCTCTTACTAGAGAAATATCCTCTTCTCTCAGAAATAAAGTTAAGTGGGACCTTCCCTCTCTATATAGTTTTGATTCTAAGGGGACTGCTTCAAACAAACCCTTTGAAGCTAACTCAGTAATCAGATTTCCCTCAGCAACCTTCCAAATATTCTACTTCCTCACACCTTAATGAACACCTAATTCAGGTAAGTAGCAGTGCTACCTCTCCAGCAGCCAGAAAATAACTGTCTTTTAGGATAGAATCTGAGCCTTGCTACTATCCTTTTTAAAGTTCTTTGGCTGTTAAGTTTCTACCTCTAGAAAAAGTTTCAGTTTAAAACTATGGGAAAAGGGTTGTATACTATGGAAACTAGTTAATAAATGCTTGCTCCTCTCTTTATAATGAATTATAATATTCTTGGTCTTATTTTCTCTTTCCTAATAATTCCTAGCATTCTGTTTGCTTTTTTGGCTACTGCCACACATTAGGCAGAAGAATTCAGTGTATTGTCCACGGTGACACCTAGATCTTTTTCTTGAGTGCTGATGGCTGTGTTCTCATGTGATATAGATCTAGCTTGTTTTCTAGACCTATTTCCTCAAATTCTATCTATTGCACCAATTTCAGTGCAGAAATCGCAGCATATCTTAATTGGTGCACCCCTGGGTGCAGCACGACACCCCCCCCCCCCGGTGCATCACCCCCCCCCCCCCCGGGCTGCATTCTTAGCTGCTGGGAGTTAACCTGTTCCGGGGTAGAGGGAGCAGGGAACCAGCGGAGCCGACAGGCGTGCAGCTGCTCTCTCCACCCTCCAGCAGCGTGTACCTGGGGCGGACCGCTCCCACCCCCCTGCCCTTGGTACACCGTTGATTATCAGCACTAATTGGCATTACGATTTACAAGCACAACTCGCTAAGCATATTCTGTAGCGTGGTGTGCCTAAATTCTAAGTCACATAGTTGAAAAGGGGGTGTTGAAATGGACGGGGCATGGGCATTTCTAAAAATCTACTTTGCGCTTAATTTAGGTTTCAGGATTTACGCCAAGTGAAACACGGCCTAAATGCACGTGGCCATATTTGATTGCGTGGCGAGGCGCTCAGCATATTCTATATACCACGCAGAAATTTAAGCCTATTCTATAAAATTTAGGCATACTTTAGAGAATACGCCTAGGTGTATTGTTTTACCACGTGGATTTTTCAAGCGCCATATATAGAATCTAGCCCATTGTTCATGCACGTTTGTAGGTATGTAATTTCATATATTTCTATTGGCACAACTTTTCTTGCTAGCACTTTTTATATGGTGAAAGTTTGTGGTGAACATTTGTCACTTGTCATTGTATTTGAATTTTACATCTGTTATGATTGGGGTCAGAACCCCTCTCAAACTTACCTCTTTCCTGGGGGTCAGCTTCTTAGCTGGCTTCTGTTTCTTTTGACTGTCCTTTCTGAGCTGGCTCTGTCTCTCTGTGCTGGCAGCTTCCAGCAGCATGGGGTTAATTGTTTCACTTTACTACAGCTGTATGGGTGGACTGAGTTAGCTCTACCTCTCTTTGGGTGTACTGGCTTCAAGTGCTTCACGGTGTTGCATTGGTGTGGGTTGGGCCTCTCTGGGTCAGTGTGCTTTTGCCTAGGTCTAGGGAGTGTGACATCATCAGGGAGGGCCTTGATAAGGAAGTGGTGTTGTTTCCTTCAGAGCCTTTGCAACGGTGGTGTTTGCTTTAGGTAGGGTGGTGCAGTGTGCACTTCTGACTTTGTGTCTAGTTTCCCTGCTTGCTTTTGCTAAGGGCCAGGTTAGTGTTAGTGCAGTGTGCACTGGTGACTGTGTGTTTAGCTTTCCTGCTTTTCCCTCTTGGTTTTGGAAGCATTGCTGTGTGTAGGGCTTTGGAAGCTCTGTTGCTGATAGAAGTACTTCAGGGTTTGGTGTTGTTAGGAACACTGCAGAGTTTGCTGTTAGAAGTACTTCTGGTGTTTGTGCTATTGGGAGCATTGCAGTCTTTGCTGTTGGTGTTTGGTACTTTAGAAGCACTTTTGGCTTATGTGTTAGCTTCCCTGCTTTTTCCTTGTGGCTCCCGTCTTCCCTTTTAGTGCTACCGTGTTTCCCCGAATATAAGACACTGTTTTATATTAATTTTTGCGCCCAAAAAGGCGCTAGGTCTTATTTTCAGGGGAGGTCTTAGTATTTTGGGGAAACACAGTTGGCCCGCCCACCTTCCCTCCTTCGCTCCTGCAACTACCGGTAACCCCCCACCCGAGGTTGCCCCCCCACCCGAGATGGCGCTCCCACCCGAAGTCGCCGGACCCCACCCCCCTCCGTCGCTCCGAAACTAACCTGAACTTAAGCCTCCTTTCACTTTCCTTCCAGTTCGCAGGAGCAGCAGGGCAGGCCTCTCCTTCCTTCCATGCCCCACCCTCGCCTGACGTTACGTTACGTCAGGCGAGGGCGGGACACGGAAGGAAGGAGTGGCCTGCCCTCCTACTGCTGCTTGCTGCGAACTGGAAGGAAAGTGAAAGGAGATTTAAGTTCAGGTTAGTTTCGAAGCGACGGAAGGGGGTGGGGTCCGGCGACTTCGGGTGGGGGCGCCATCTCGGGTGGGGGGGGGGGGACCTCGGGGGGGGGGTGGGGGGGTTAGTTTCGGAGCGATGGAGGGGGGGCCCGGTGATCTTGGGTGGGGGGCGACCCTACTTACCGGTAAAAGAAAAACTTTGCTAGGCCTTACTTTCGGGGTAGGCCTTATATTTTCCAAGGGCACCAAAAACCTCGGTAGGTCTTATTTTATGGGGATGCCCTATTTTCGGGGAAACACGGTAGGAGCTCTTCTGGTTGCTTGCCAGAGTAGTGCTTAGGAAGCACCTTGTTAGTTTTGTATCTAGCTTGCTAGAGCAGTGCTTAGGTAGCTTGTTAGTTTTGTGTTAGCTTGTTAGTGTAGAGCTCTGCTTGTAGCTTGATGCTTAGTAGCACCTGTGTTAGCTTTGTGTTTAGTTCCCTGCTCTGTTAGTTTAGGGCTTAGGAAGTCCCTTTCTTGAGCAGGGCTTAGGAGCTCCTGTTTAGTATAGGGCTTAGGAAGTCCTTTTGTCAGTTTACTGTTAGGAACACTCCTGCTGGTTTAGGGCTTGGGAGCACGTAGATCAGTTTAGGTTTAGGAGTACTTCTGTTTCCAGTCCTGGTCCCTGTGTCATCCGGTATCCAGTAAGTCCTGCCGGCTACTCGAACCCAGGAGCTCAACTCCTGGGGGGCTTAGTAGCTAAGTGCAGGTGAAGCTGTGTGGACCAGTCCGGTGTGCTCCAGTCCGGTGTCCT
Source organism: Microcaecilia unicolor (assembly GCF_901765095.1). Lineage (NCBI taxonomy): Eukaryota > Metazoa > Chordata > Amphibia > Gymnophiona > Siphonopidae > Microcaecilia > Microcaecilia unicolor. The sequence continues at coordinate 39,531,463 of NC_044039.1, forward strand.
CCAGTCCGGGGGATTCCAGTCCAGTGTTCCAGTCCGTATGTTCCGGCTCGCTGGGCGGTGCCTGCAGTCCCTGCCGGTGTCGGTGTGCTTGCCCAGTGTTGGTTGGTGGGTTTTGCCTGCTGCTGTCACTCCTCGTCAGCAGCCCAAGGGCTCACGTTTGCTCCAGAGCCCGGCCCCGCGGGCTCTGAACCTGAGAACCTGACAACATCCATGTGTATTTTTGATGTAAGTTGTCATTCATATAGATTTTGTTCAGTTTTTTTTTTCACAGCTATTAGAAATACAGCCAAGACAAGTAATCTTATATGAAATATTTGGGAAGCTATCTCCAAAGTTGGTGGTTGTTAATTCATGGGATCAAAATGTTTATGAAAACGTTTGTGATGTTTGATGGAGGGAATATATTTTAAAGCACGTTATTTATGTTGTGCACTAAAATTTGAAAGGATAAATGATGGTGAGAGCTGTTATGATACACAAATAAAAAGTTAGCAATTTCATAGATTTTACACTTAGGCCTTTGGTGGCCCTATTGAACATCCTTTCCTATTCACAAATATATAATCGTTTAAAATTTATTCACGATATCACCCTTCATGCTTTATAGGGCAGGTTTTATATGACAACTATTTCAAATTAACCTGCCCGAGATTAGGTTTTTGTAATTTTGAAGAACATTAAAATAAGAGCAACACCCTCCCTTCTATCCAGTGCAGCCTCTAGCACTACCTATTACTTAAAGCCTCCCATACCCACCACAGATATGGCCAATTTTCCAATCTATTAACTCAACAGCAAAGATTGATGAAGAATAGCTTTTAGTTACTTGGATTGTGAAGACACTTACCCAACTGGTCGATAGATATCCTGGAATGAGCCCATGCTGCTCCTCTGTTCCATCATAATAGCCTGAAAGTGACCCCTGTTTTCTTCAAGACACCTATACATGGGACCTTCTTGAGCAAGACCATTCATCTGATTTGGGGGTGGATGATAAGGCTGGTGGGCAGAGGCAGGGGATGGATAAGATCTGGGATGGAAGGGATCAGCTGGATGCTGAGATGCATAAGGAGAGCCCTGCATCATTGAACTGTGGGATGGAAAACCAGTGGCATTAAAACACATGCCTGAATTCAGCATAGGAGCACCATAAATTAAGTCACTAGCTGCTAAAGCATTTTGTCTCTTAGTAGCTGCATTATGGTTATCCAGGTCAAGGAACTCTTTTGGGCTTTCTGGCCTTTCTTGTGACTCAGGCGATTTTCCCTCCAGCCCTACATCTTGTTGTTCATTTAGTGTTGCTATGGGCTTGCCATCCACTGGGCCAGGGGACACCAGAGTAGTACTTGATATTTCGCAGCCTTGTAAACTAGCTGGAGTCCCCTGACTGAGAAAAGGTGTCCTTACTATAGGTGTTGGTTGAGCAGATGGATGACCAGCAGAGGTTGGTGGAGGCTGCACAGGCCTTTGCCAGTCTGGGTAGCCCTGTGGACTTGGATAGTATGAAGGTCTCTGATAGTGGTGATATGAAGGCTGAGGTGGAGGCTGAGGCAGCGAAGATGACTGATAAGGGTATGACACAGCCTGGTGGTGATGGTATCGAGGGAAGACTCCAGGGTGAAATTTGGGGTGATTAGGTTGAAATCCCTGAGGAGGAAAATGCTGGGGATGAGATACTGCAGGAGGTTTTCTCATTCCTGGGTTGAATGTTTGCAGTCCTGGGTTAACTTGGTAATGTCCTGACTTTGGATACTCCATGCCAGGCATATACAAAGGGGGGAAATGATTCACAGTAGAGCCACCCTGGGGGCTGGAGTCTACACTGGGAGTACTTTTACTTGGTCTTGCACAGGACAAAGTAGCTTCTGGCAAGGTTTTTCCACCATTGTTATGTGGCTTCTTTGCATCCACATTCTCCTCTTCTTCACAGCCACTTGGGGAGCTTTCATTGTTAGTATCAGATGGAGATGAAGGCCCCTCATGCTCTACCACCCTTTTATCTTTCATAGAAGGTTCCGTGGAGCTGCTAAATAAGCCTTTGACTTCAGCACCCCGCTCTTTCTTGGAGTTCCTGACAGGTTGAGCTTTGTCTCTCTCTGCCCCACCCACGTTTGCTACCCAGTTCCCAGATTTCCCCTCTGGTGGTGAACACTGGTTGGCGATGTCTGTTTCAATGACTTTCAGATGAGGTAGCAGTTTTGGGTGCATTTCCTTCAGTGCAATTGGGACACACTTCAGCTCCTTCTCCACCTGTGGCAGCTGCTTAACAGGGCAAGCAGCAGCTGCATTTTTTTTTGTAACAGGAAAGAAAGAAAATTTACATTTAATAAATATTTTTCATTATACAAATGATAATATTTAGAGCTTTTTTTTTTTTTAAATATTTCATTAGATATTTCTATCACAATTGGTGCTTGTGAAAAGTCAGCAACTAGTTTTCTTCAGCATGGGTGGTGTCAGTATACCTACCAATGTGCAAGAGCCAGGGGCAGACTGATAGTGTTTATATTTATTAAAATCTTGATATACCGCCATATCTTCTAAAAGGTCATAGGCGCCCCATATAAGGGGCACCATAACCTTCCTTTTCTCCCTGTGATCACTTGTGCGCCAGCTGGGCTGCTGTATTGCAATCTGCAGTGGCAGCAGCAACAACAAAAACAAACTGGGAAGTTCCCCTCCCCACCTGCCTAACATGCTGCCTCCCCGATTTGGTGGCGGCAAAGAAAAACTTTGTGTGTGGCGATAGAGCTCTATGCGCCACTGCTGGCTCTGCCGGTCCTCCACGAATAGGACATTACATCATAAGGGGTGGGACTAGCAGAGCTGGCAGAGGTGTGCAGAGCTCTATGGCCCCGCGCACAACTTCTGTTTCACTGCCATCACTGAATCGGGGAAGCAGCGGGTCAGGCAGGTGGGGAAGGGAAGTTCCTAGTTTGTTTTTCTTGTTATGGCCCAGCGGAGGTGTCTAAGGGGCTCGTGAATGGGTGGGGAGGAAAAGGAGAGAGACAGGACAATTGTTGGGGGGGGGGGGGGGGGGGGGAGGAGAGCCAGAGCGGCAAAGGTGGATAGTGGGAGAGAAATGTGTAATGCTGGATGATGGGTGAGAGAGATGCTCATTGGATACAGGGGGTAGAGTGAGAGAGAGAGAGAGATAGAGAAGAGATCCTAGATGACTAAGAAGAGATGCAGCATGGCAGGGAGAGAGAGAGACAAAGGGTGATGTTGGGTGGCGGGGTGGGGGAGAAAGAGGATATCCTGGATGACTGGGGTAAGAGACAGAGATCCTGGATGGCTGGGGGGGGGGGGGGGGTGGGGAAATCACACACATATATATAATAAGAACATAAGAATTGCCATATTGGGACAGACAGAAGGTCCATCAAGCCCAGCATCCTCTTTCCAACAGTGGCCAATTCAGGTTACAAGTACCTAGCAAGATCCCAAAACAGTACATTTTATGCTGCTTATCCTAGAACACACACACACACACACACACACACACACACACACACACACACACACATACACACACACATACACAGGATATGCTTCATGGCTGGGGAAGATGGTGACATACACATGGCTGGTGGGGGTGGGGGGTAGAGAGGAGACACTACATGTCTTAGGGGAGTACACACACAAAGGAGATGCATGGCTGGGGGGAGGAGGGAGAGAGATATACACACAAACAGAGGAGATGCTGCATGGCTGAATGGGGACAGAGAGAGGAGATACGCTGTATGACTTGGGGAGAGGGAGACTAACACAGAGGAGATGCTACATGGCTGGGAGGAGAGAGAGGAGACACTGCATGGCTTGGGGGAGAGGGAGACATACACTGCTGTGTCAAAATGTGCCCCTACTGACACGGTATCCTAATCCTAAGGATTTAAATTTATCCTGCCACACCCCACCCTGCCCTCATCCCGCTCCACTTTAGCTTCCCCAAACATCTAAGTCACTGACCACCTATGGAGACCAAAACGGTTTACTTGAAAGTTAATAAATTAAAATTAAAAATGTATTTCTTTTTATTTGTTACATTTGTACCCCACATTTTCCCACCTATTTGCAGGCTCAATGTGGCTTACATAATACCGTAAAGGCGTTTGCCAGTCGGTTGATAACAAATACAAGGTTGTATTGTGGTCGAATGAGGTAGGTGTGTGTCAGGCACCTTGAAGGTCGAAGGGAATGAAGATTGTATATTGTCCAGTACGATCATTGGTTGAGCTGTGTTGCTGGGTGTGGGGATTTACGTTGGATCGGTGGGGTAAGCCTTTGTGAAGAGGTTGGTTTTTAGTGATTTTCTGAAGTTTAGATGGTCATGGATTATTTTTACAGCTTTTGGGAGTCTCTACTGTTGTGGGCCCTCAGGCACTGCCCTATTGTACCAATGGTCAGTCCGCCCCTGGCAGGAACCCTCTATTCTGGAGAGATCAGCTATAAAGGGCTGAAAGAGAGACTAGTTTGATCTTTACACTCATTTAATTCTGGACCTGTTTACTGAGAATGAAAAGTGTCAATTCCTAAACCACTGTGATGTGTGGGATTTTATTTTATTTTTGCTTAAAGTAACAGAAAACTGCCCACTAGAAGTAACATCTCTGCAACACACCCAGAGTGCCACCTCCACCAGATGGGCGATCTGAACCCACACTCCCCCCACATCACAGCATGCAGCACTACAACCTAAGCTGCACAGCCAGCTCCAGCTGGTAATTACTTCAAAATATCTCTAGCTTGAGCTGGATCTGAACCTGTCATGCAGAGGTGAAAGGCTCCATTTTACTTTGCCAACATAGAAGCTTTTGCTAACAGTATGAATACTGTTGCATAATTTATTTTACTGGTATAAGATTTGCTTCAAGGATTTGTTCCATAGTATTTGAATCTCTGAGCAATTATGCGCTACCCTTGAGAAGCCATGCTGGACTCTGATAAACCTATCAGCTAAATGCACCATGCATGCTTCCTGTCAAGTGATTCTTATGTTACATAATACTCTATTTTCTTTCTGTCTTCATTTGGCAGCCCACACGGCTTCCAGTCCTTCACTGCATGGAACTCGTACTAAGGTTCTCATGGTAACGTGGAGGACTACCCTACGTAGAAAATGATTTACAGCAGGAGTTCTCATCCTTTTTGCTTCTAAGGCTGTCCTCCCTACTGTAAACCTTTCCTGAAGCTCCCTTTCCCAATAGTACCACAAACACCAATATATCTCTATATATTAATTAATTATACGATTAAGCATCTGTTATTTATTTCATTTTTCAGTAGCTTTATCAGGTTTGGCAAACTGCCTGAAGCTTTCTCACAGACCTCCTGGTGGCTATGAATTCTTGGTTAAGAATCCTCTATTTAACAATTATTCCGTCTTCTGGTTCTCTTTGTCAGCATCTATCCATTTTTTAAAAATTCTAGTGTTAAGTGCTTGGTGCTCAGTAACTTGCTAGGTTAACATAAAGCATGTTTAGCAGCTCACTGCAAAACAAAGAGAAAGTCAGAGGAACAAGAACTACAAAACAATTGTCATAAACCAGCTTTACATATTTCAAAAGTGGCTTAAAATTGGTGCTGTTGCTCCCTAGTTTACAATACAGTTTTCAACATGGAACCTCCATAATCGCAGTCAGAATATGTGTATTATGACCTGGACATTAGGCTGCCAGGATGTTTGCCATATTGTACTGGTGGCATGATTATCACTTCACCCTGCATTAATTTATACTTTTAATTAAAAAAATACCTTGATCATTGTCCATTTCTTTCATTCCATTGCCAGTATCTTGTATGTTCCTGAAATCTGTGCCATTTTCCATGGCTTGCTCTGCAGGCTGTGCATTCACAGAAGCCACATGAGCCAGCTGCGGGAAGGGTCCCGGCAAATGTGGTGGAGGTGGTTGGCGGGGATGGTAAGGCATACCCGGTGGGCAGACACGTGAGGACAGTTGCTGCATAGCAATCATCTCAGGACTGTCCAGCATGGACTCTTCCTGTCCCCTCAATGACTGGGTGCTCATAAAGGAAGGATGTGCCATTCTGTGAGAAGTGGGTTTTGCACGTGATTGGAGGTACTCTGGAGGGGGAGCTGAATGAGGTAGAAAACTTGGTTGGTCGGTCCACTGGTTAGGAGGCATTGGAGGTCTTATCATCCTGGGGTCCATGATAGTTTTAAAGGAACGAGGCTGAAGCCCAGGACCAGGAGCTATTAGACTTTTTTCTGATGGTCCCATTAAAGTTGTGTCTATATTTCCTGGGCCCCCGTTCCACACAGGGGGAGTAGCCCTATTCATATATTTGTAGGGTCTGTACATCTGATTAGCTTGTACCTCAGAGTTCTCTGGGACAAGGGGTCTCACTGGAGGACCATCATGCTGTGAAGGAACAAAGCCCTGTGGGAACTGTGCTGGTGGATATATGCCACCCTCTGGTGTGGGGCCACACATCAACCTAGGTGGCACAGGGCCCGGACTTGGCCCTAATGAAGTCATGTGTGCTGGCCCTGTATATGTTGGCTTCTCTTCTGGTTTAGTAACTTGTTGCTCTCTACCTGGAGGCTGTGGAAGGGAGAAAAGAAATTACTATTACAGTACAGTATTTGTCTTTTTTTTTTTTTAATGCTTCCAAGGTATGTTATGTTTAAAAAGAAATTATGCAAAAGGAATCCATGTTTAACCATCTGGAAGCAAAAACAACAAGAAGGGATGGAAATTCACCATAATTAGCTTGCTCAAAGAAAATGGAAAAGAGTTCAAAAATCGAAAACATCTAGTTAGTATTTTTAAGAGAATGAACCCTCCCCAAAAAATCCCCATTGCTTTCCTATGGGAAGTAGTTAGAATATGTGGAATGTTGGTGGCCCTACATTTCAAAAGCTTTCCCACAGTAGTGGGAAACAGACTGAGAAAAATAAAAACGAAATTAGCTGAAACACCTCTCAAATTATATCCTACCTACTGTACATGAACTTAATTCACCTTGAGCTACAACTGTAAATGGCAAGAGCCAAATCCAATCCAATAAATAATTGGTCATGCAGTCTATACCCCTCATCCAAAAAGACATTCAAGATTTATCAAACCAGATCTCCTGAATGTCAGCACTGCCAGTGAACCAGCAGGTTGTCCCTATGAATGGAAGTCAAGTGAATAGTAATACCGTCTTTATATGGTCAAAAAAGCTTCAAAGCAACTGCATAACATCCATTAATCATATGAACTTAATCAGTACTTTTTAAAGTGTTATTTACCATCTTAGGCCCTCAAAAGAAGAAATTCCAGAAAGCAACTTGAATGTGTGTTTTTTTTAATTGTTATTTTTTAATTATTATAGAAACAAGTGCAATTCTAAACCACACATAAAATTATAACAAATATATCAACATTCCCAACACCTACACCTTCATCTGTATCCCAATACACTATGACAGGGGTCCTGTATTCTTATGGACACTATCAATATACACAAAATCTTACTAAACCTAACCCTACCTCCCAGCCCCTCCACCCTCCCCTTTCACTTACAAAAAATTTGTACTCAAGCACCATCATATATATGCCAATAGGACAAGAATAGTTCCAGCAGTACTTTCAAAGTCAGAAACATGATGGCAGATAAGGGCCAAATGGCCAATTCAGTCTGCCCATCCTTAAAAGCCACAATCTTCCCTTTCCCTGAGAGATCCCATGTGCCAGTCCCATGCTTTCTTAAAATTCAGACATAGTCCAACCACGGGGGGCTGGGGGGGAGGGGGTGTCATAGGTAGTAATGTTATTCTGCTCCGTTCTAGCGCAAATTAAGCCCTGAGAGTCTCTTACCCCTCTACAGATTCCCAAACGTAGCTGAGGATAAATGGCACTTGTGGCCATAATCTGCTGATCATCTATCTTTTCTAAGACCAAATCAAATGTCAGTAACTTTACAAAGCACCCTGAGGGATAACGTTATGATTTGGTCAAAGAATGGTAAATTTACAATCCCTTTGCATAAAAGTGCAAAAAGCCCCAGAGCATGACTAAACAGCCAACCCCCCCACCCCCCCAATTACCTTCACATTATTTCTCTTTACCTGCATTGCAAAGTGCTGGTGCTGCTGAACTGGATCTCCTAGTTGAGATTCTGGCACTCTTGGTGAGCTGTAGAGATGAGCTGCATCAGAGCCTCTCGGGGCCATAAACATTCCAGGGACTGCCGGCCGCTGAATACCCAGAGTAGGGATAGGGAGAGAAAGAAGGGAAGGAGTGAACAGTGGTCGGTTTAGTATGATGAACAGGCTTAAGCAACTGAAAGCTGATGATATACTATCTGCAAAATCTGCAATTTGATAATCCTTCTTGGTTTGAAAGATGGTGACCTCTACTCTATTTTCAAAACCTTAGAAATCCAAACCTGGAAGTATTGTCATGTTTCCTATAGTCAAACCATTATCCCTAACTTTGAAGCTTTGAAGAAACATAAAAAAAGTTGGTGACAATACCTTCATGTTTTCTTTCTTTCGAGAGAATTTTCTATTTAGTAGCCAATAATAATGACTTTTGCTTTCATGACCATTACCAGTTTACGCATTTTGGCACATTTTCAAGTTAACCAAAATTAAAAAAACAAACAAAACAAACCCTAAAAAAAATTCTCAAATAGATGTTAAGATAAAAAATACTGTTGATATGAGAATATGAGGTACAGAGAGGCAACAGAGAGTACTGAACACATCAATGGATAACCTAGTAATGCAATGGCAAGAGAATTGGAATTAAACAAGTTTTTTCCAGTGTTAATTGCTTATAAATCCATACCATTCGAGCTGGGCAAGGTGCTTGGTTAGGCATTCCACGATAATGCAGTGAAGGGAACCTTGGCCTATTAGAAAGTCCCATTCCTCGGGGATGCCACCGTGTCCCATCCCTTGTATCCTCCTTGGAAGGCATCCTGTGTGACTTTCCATTCTCAGGGGGCTGTTTTCTATACCCTTCATCTCTAGACCTGCTCCAGCCTCCAGTGTTGGAACGTCCTGGACGGCTTTTCCTTTTCTCCTTTTTCTCTTTTTCATCTACTCTGATCCAGAACTCCTCGTCTGTGTCACCATCATCTCCTGGGAAATGCTTCAGCATGGCTTTGTGGAAGCATCTTTCCAAGTTGTGTGCCATCTTGGTGTATTCTGTATTCCCCCCCAAAATAACAACAACAACAACAATAATAGATGACCTCAAAAACAAGAGCTCACAATATCCAATTCTTAATCTGGCATTTCAATAATTTGAAAAAGACTTTACTTCTCAAACCTTTTGAGAATATAGGTCATGGCTTTTTCAGGGGGCAGGGAGTCTGGCAGTTTCCTCTGGGCTTCCAGCTCTATTACAACTAACCTCTATTGAGATCTCGTGCCATGAGCCTTTTTCACATCAACTTTTTTTTTTTTTTTGGGGGGGGGGGGGGGGGGTGGGTATTTACTCCATTTCACTGCCCCCTTCAACTCACTTTAGCCACTGAAGTGACAACTGGAGGTCAGACATCTGGGCTCATGCCACTAAATGCTGCTGTTGCAAGAGGGATGAATCCCTCCCTCCAAGGGCCGTGAATACTGCCTCCAGAGCATTCCCACCCTCAGCAAGTCCAGAGAACAGAAAACCAGCCCTTTCATTGCTTCCCCCCAATACATAAACCAGCAACAGAATCAACAGTAAGCAATTGTACATGACAAATATGTTAAGAGGTATGCTAATATGTTAATTGTTTAGTACTGACAACAAATGCCACTCTTTAGTATCCCAATAAAAGGGTAGGAGGAAAACTATCTATGAAAAGAAACTGATGGAATAATTAAAAAGTGGCTTGGGAATTTAATGTCATCTTCACACTATAAAACCATGAACACACTACTCAAACTACTGGATTTCAGACATGCTGATCTGGTAAAATGGGAGAATACCTGAAGGAGCTGATGGCATGGATGGGCACAAGAGAGGTGAAGTGCAGTGAGGGAAAGGGAAAGGGACTTGATATACTGCCTTTCTGTGATTTTTTGAAACTACATTCAAAGTGGTTTACACAGTATACAGGTACTTATTTGTACCTAGAGCAAAGGAGGGTTAAGTGACTTGCCCAGAGTCACAAGGAGCTGCAGTGGGAATCGAACCCAGTTCCCCAGATCACAGTCTGCTGCATTAACCACTAGGCTACTCATTCCTGTGACCCAAGCTGAAAGGTGCTAAAAATAAGGTAACATATCTTTATACAAAGAAAGTAAACAAAAACAAGAGAAACAGGAAGCTTATATGGTTCTCCAAACAAATGATTGAAAAAATAAGGGCAAAAGAGGCTGCGTTCAAGAAATACAGAAGAGCGAAGCAAGAGGAAAAGATTAATGGATTAAACTCAAAGAAGCAAAGAGGGAAATACAGCTAGTGAAAGCACAGGTGGAAGAAAAAATGTCTAAAGATGTAAAGACAGGCGACAAGACCTTTTTCAGATATATTGGGGAAAGGAGAAAAGCTAGGAATAGAATTGTAAGACTGAAAGATGCTGAGAATAGCTACGTGGAGAGAGTGATAAGGATAAAGCGAACATGCTAAACAAATATGTCTCTTTGGTGTTCACAGAAGAAAATTCTGGAGAAGAACCACAGTTGGCTGTCAGGGGAATATCTGAGAATGGAGTGGATAATGCACCATTCACTGAAGAAAGCGTCTACATAAGAATAGCCATACTGGGTCAGACCCTCAGGGGGAGGAATGCTGGCTTCGGCCTAACCCCTGGTAAGCCTTTCCTCAGCTGAGAGGTGCCCAGCTCTACCACCGGCTGCCTTTCAGGTGCTGTGGAGGACTTGCAGCTCATCTGCATATCCTTACAGCCTTCTCCGGGGTGACACCCAAGTCCACTCCGATCCACTCAGGGCCTCCGCTCTAGGTGCCCAGCGCTCCCACCAGGTGCTGTGGAGGACTTGCAGCCCTTCTGCATTTCCTCACAGCTGTATCCGGGGTGATTCCAGTTCCACCCCGATCTTCCCAGGGCCCTCGCTCCAAGTGCACAGAGTTTCCAGGTGCTTTTTGGCTAGGATCAGGCTACCCTCAGGGGGAGGAATGCTGGCTTCGGCCTAACCCCTGGTAAGCCTTTCCTCAGCTGAGAGGTGCCCAGCTCTACCACCGGCTGCCCTTCAGGTGCTGTGGAGGACTTGCAGCTCATCTGCATATCCTTACAGCCTTCTCCGGGTGACACCCAGGTCCACTCCGATCCACTCAGGGCCTCCGCTCTAGGTGCCGCGCGGGGCATTTTTCTCTTTACATCTAATCTTCTTACCAGTTGCTAAAGTACCTCAGACATTTATGGCCCCTATTCACATTCTCTTCCTAGCCCTGTCCCTTCCTAATCTTTTCCCTCACCCCCTACCTCTCTCTGCTACAGGAACTCACTTGCCCATCCATCGACTTCATCACTTCACCTTCTCTCCTACCCTCTTCCCCCCTCTTGGCTTTTAATCTCCGCCTCTTTCTTCCGTCCATTTTGCCTTCCCCATTCCACCTAAATACCTCTCGCCTTCGACGCCTTCGTGGCCACACCTCTCCTACTCTCCTCCGTTCTCTTTTACTCCTTCTCTTACTCTCAGCCAGTGACATCAATCCTAATCCTGGCCCCCCTCACCAACTATTATCCCAACTCTACAGATCTCACCGCAACCTCATCTCTATTTCTCTACTCCCCTCCTCTTCTCTGCCCTTCTCTTGCGCCCTATGGAATGCCCGCTCTATCTGTAACAAACTCGCCTATATCCAGGACCTCTTTATCTCGCGTCACCTCCATCTGCTCGCCATAACAGAAACCTGGCTCTGCCCTGATGACTCTGCTTCAGTCGCAGCCCTGTGCCATGGTGGTTATCTATTTTCACATACTCCTCGCCCTGCTGGCCTTGGGGGCGGTGTTGGACTACTTCTTTCTCCCTCCTCCAGATTTCAACCCCTTCCTTCCACCTCAATCTCACTGTTTTTCCTCCTTTGAAGTCCACTCTATCCGCCTTTTCTCTCCTCTGCCTCTTCGAATAGCGGTCATTTATCGTCCCCCTAATAAGTCCCTTTCATCCTTTCTCAGTGACTTTGACGCCTGGCTTGCCTTCTTCCATGATCCTTCCTCCCCCTCTCTCATCCTTGGTGACTTTAATATTCCTGCTAATGATCCTTCCAACTCTTATATTTCCAAGTTACTCGCTTTAACGTCCTCCTTTAATCTCCAACTATGCTCCACCTCCCCCACTCATCAAAATGGTCACTGTCTTGATCTCATCTTCTCCTCCAACTGTTCACCATCTAGTTTCCTTGCCTCTGATCTTCCCTCCTCTGATCACCATCTTATAACTTTCACATTTAAATCTCCTCCCTCCCAGTCCCGTCCTATCTTATCTAATTTATCTAGGAATCTTCCCGATATTGACCCTTCATTTCTATCCTCCCATCTTTCAAACCTCCTCTCTACTGTGGCACCACCCACGTCTGTCAACGAGGCTGTTTCTTCCTACAACAATACTCTATCCTCTGCCTTAGACACTCTTGCACCTTTGATGACCCGCCCTGTAAGGCGTACAAAACCCCAAACTTGGCTGACTTCTAATATCCGCTACCTACGTTCCTGTACCCGCTCCACCGAACGCCTCTGGCGGAAATCTCGGGCCCTTGCTGATTTCTTACACTTTAAGTTCATGTTGACTTCCTTCCAATCTGCTCTTTTACGTGCCAAACAGGATTATTATTATATCCAACTGACGAACTCTCTTGGCTCTAATCCTCGACTTCTCTTCACCACATTGAACTCTCTCCTCAAGGTGCCCCCTCCGCCAACTCCCCCTTCATTATCTCCTCAGACCCTTGCTGAATTCTTTCACAACAAGGTTCAAAAGATAAACCTTGCTTTCTCTACTTCACCACCTCTCCCTCCACTAGTCCGTTCCCCTCTCTCTCCTTCCCCTCATTCCCTTTCCTCCTTTCCTGAAGTTACTATTGAGGAAACTACACTTCTCCTTTCTTCCTCAAAATGTACCACCTGTTCCTCTGATCCCATTCCCACCCACCTTCTTAATGCCATCTCTCCTGCTCTTATTCCTTTTATCTGTCACATTCTCAACCTCTCACTTTCCACTGCGACTGTTCCTGCTGCCTTTAAACATGCTGTGGTCACACCTCTCCTTAAGAAGCCTTCACTCGACCCTACTTGTCCCTCTAATTACCGACCCATCTCCCTCCTTCCTTTTCTCTCCAAATTACTTGAGCGTGCTGTTCACCGCCGCTGCCTTGATTTTCTCTCCTCACATGCTATTCTTGACCCACTACAATCTGGTTTTCGCCCTCTCCACTCAACCGAAACTGCACTTACTAAAGTCTCCAATGACCTATTACTGGCTAAATCCAGAGGTCAATATTCCATCCTCATTCTTCTTGATCTTTCCGCTGCTTTTGACACTGTAGATCACAGCATACTTCTCGATACCCTGTCCTCACTTGGATTCCAGGGCTCTGTCCTTTCCTGGTTCTCTTCCTACCTCTCCCTCTGCACCTTTAGTGTTCACTGGTGGATCCTCTTCTACTTCTATCCCTCTGCCTGTCGGCGTACCTCAGGGTTCTGTTCTTGGTCCCCTCCTCTTTTCTATCTACACTTCTTCCCTTGGTTCATTAATCTCATCCCATGGCTTTTCCTACCATCTCTATGCTGATGACTCCCAAATCTACCTTTCTACCCCTGATATCTCACCTTGCATCCAAACCAAAGTTTCAGTGTGCTTGTCTGACATTGCTGTCTGGATGTCTCAACGCCACCTGAAATTAAATATGACCAAAACCGAGCTTCTCATTTTCCCCCCCAAACCCACCTCCCATCTCCCCCCGTTTTCTATTTCTGTTGATGGCTCTCTCATTCTCCCTGTTTCCTCAGCTCGAAACCTTGGGGTCATCTCTGACTCTTCTCTCTCCTTCTCTACTCATATCCAGCAGATTGCCAAGCCCTGTCGTTTCTTTCTTTACAACATCCGTAAAATCCGCCCCTTTCTTTCCGAGCACTCTACCAAAACCCTCATCCACACCCTTGTCACCTCTCGTTTAGACTACTGCAATCTGCTTCTTGCTGGCCTCCCACTTAGTTACCTCTCCCCCCTCCAGTCGGTTCAAAACTCTGCTGCCCGTCTCGTCTTCTGCCAGGGCCGCTTTACTCATACTACCCCTCTCCTCAAGACCCTTCACTGGCTCCCTATCCGTTTTCGCATCCTGTTCAAACTTCTTCTACTAACCTATAAATGTACTCACTCTGCTGCTCCCCAGTATCTCTCCACAATCGTCCTTCCCTACACCCCTTCCCGTGCACTCCGCTCCATGGATAAATCCTTCTTATCTGTTCCCTTCTCCACTACTGCCAACTCCAGACTTCGCGCCTTCTGTCTCGCTGCACCCTACGCCTGGAATAAACTTCCTGAGCCCCTACGTTTTGCCCCATCCTTGGCCACCTTTAAATCTAGACTGAAAGCCCACCTCTTTAACATTGCTTTTGACTCGTAACCACTTGTAACCACTCGCCTCCACCTACCCTCCTCTCTTCCTTTCCGTTCACATTAATTGATTTGATTTGCTTACTTTATTTATTTATTTATTTTTGTCTATTAGATTGTAAGCTCTTTGAGCAGGGACTGTCTTTCTTCTATGTTTATGCAGCGCTGCATACGCCTTGTAGCGCTATAGAAATGCTAAATAGTAGTAGTAGTAGTCACAGGTACCTGGCAGAAACCCAATTTGCAGCAACATTCCATGCTACCAATCCCAGGGCAAGCAGTTGCTTCCCCATGTCTGTCTCAATAGTAGACTATGTGACCTTTTCCTCCAGAAATTTGTCCAAACCTTTTTTTAAACCCAGATACACTAACCGCTCTTACCACATCCTCCAGCAAAGAGTTCCAGAGCTTAACTATTCGTTGAGTGAAAAAATATTTCCTCCTATATGTTTTTAAAGTATTTCCATGTAACTTCCTCAAGTGTCCCCAGTCTTTATACTTTTGGAATGAGTAAAAAAATTGATTTACTTCAACTCGTTCTATACCACTCAAGATTTTGTAGACCACAATAGTATCTCCCCTCAGGCGTCTCTTCTACAAGCTGAAGAACCCTAACTTCTTTAGCCTTTCCTCATATGAGAGGAGTTCCATCCCCATCATTTTGGTCACTCTTCTTTATATTTAAATCATGTTTATTAACCAGAAACAGTTCCATTACAGAGACCTTGTTATAACTTTTTCCAGAGTTCAATAAGGATGACGGATCCACTTAACCATTCTCCTCCCTAACAAAACCAACTGTTCGGTCGTTCTTCTTTATAAACAGATTGAAAATCTGAAAGTGGACAAAGCTACAGGGGCCAGATGGGATCTCAGGAAACTGAGGGAGCTCAGAGAAATCCTGGTGGAACCTCTTAAGGGTTTATTTAATAGATCTTTAGAGACAGGAGAGGTTCTATGAGATTGGCGACAATCCAATGTGGTCCCTCTTCACAAAAGTGGGGACAGAAAAAAGAAGTTGGAAACGACAGGCCGGTAAAGCCTCACATCAGTGGTAGGAAAAATAATAGAGTTGCTGCTGAAGGAAAACATAGTTAGAATCCAGCGGGTTGCAGGATCTGAGGCAACATGGCTTTACCAAAGGAAAATCGTGCCAAATGAATTGTATTGTAAAATAGTGAACATGCTGAGCACCATTCGCTATTTTTCAATACTATTTTAAAAAACAGAATTTTTGATCTTTTAGTAGTTAGAAGGTATTTACATTTAGTTAATAGTTAAAATTTAATGCCAAGAAGTGCAGAGCGATGCACTTGGGGTGCAGAAATCCAAAAGAGATGTACCAGATAGGAGGAGAAAGATTGATAAGCACAGCTCAGGAGAGGGACCTTGGGGTGATGGTGTTTAAGAATCTCAAAGTGAGAAAACAATGCGACAAGGCGGTGGCCACAGCCAGAGGATGCTATGCTGCATAGAGAAGGGTATAAACCAGTAGAAGAAAGGTGGTTGATGCCACTGTGCAAGTTGTTAGCGAGGCCCCATTTGGAGTATTGTGTTCAGTTTTGGAGGCTCTAACTTGTTAAGGACATAAAAAGATGAAGCAATTCAGAGAAAAGTGACAAAAATGGTATGGGGTTTGAATCATACAATATGTATGAGGAGAGATTTGAGGACCTGAACATGTACAGCCTTGAGGAAAGCAGAGATAGGGGTGATATATGATACAGACATTCAAATATTTGAAAGGTATTAACCTATAAACAAACCTTTTCCAGAGATGGGAAGATGGTAAAACTAGAGGACATGAACTGAGGTTACAGGGGGGCCGACTCAGGAATAATGTCAGGAAGCACTTTTTCACGGAGAGGGTGGTACATACCTGGAATTCCCTCCCGTGGGAGGTGGTGGAGATGAAAATGGTAACGGAATTAAAAAATAAATGGGATAAACACAAAGGAATCCTGTACAGAAGGCATGTAACCAAACAAGCTTAGTGGTGATTAGATGGCAACACCAGTAACTGAGAAGCAAGGCCAGCGCAGGGCAGACTTCTACAGTCTGTGCCACGGACAAATCAAGATCAAGAAAAAAAAAAAAAAAAAAAATATATATATATATATATATATATATATATCACATCATAGCTTATGAGTTTATCTTGAGGGGCAGACTGGATAGGCTGTACAAGTCTTTAATCTGCCATCATCTACTATGTTACTATGTTTTTAAACATAAGCAGCACACAGCCTGGGATGGTCATCACTTGTTCTTGACTTCTACAAGCGTCCATGGTTTTCTGAAGTGAGAACTCCCCAGATAATTGACCATTCTCCTTACCACTGTTCTCCCCGTTGTACTTGAGGCAGTTCCGGAACATGGTCTTCATGTCACCCACAAACTCTTCTTTTGAGATATACTGGCCTCCGTTGAGCTTCTTCTCCATGCCAGAGATATCCATGGGGTTCTACAAAAGGTCCTAGTGTCAATGAAGAGCTAGAGAGTACGTTGACAAATTTTAAACCCAGTAATGAAGAAACTAGGGAATCTTCTAAGCATGTTCTTTCTATGTCAGCCAGGCCTCCAGCAAATACTTGCCAGGGGCATATCAATACATGCCCGAATGGCAGTGCCCTGCCCATTCCCATGCCAGCAACAGCAAAGCTCTTTGAGGAACAGCTCTACCATCAGTTGTCAGGATGTATCAGTGTGAGATTTCTCACAGCACTATACCAACGGTAGGCATGACTGCTAGTTCTAAGGCAACTTTCTGGCTCTCTCTGCTTTTGCTGTCTCCCCACAAACTCTGTTACTGGGCAAGAGGAAGGACATAATTAAAACAGTCTACCTTAATGATTTCATAGTAATTTGGAGCATAGGATTCATCTACAGGTTCCAAGAAGGGCCATGAATCCTTATGAGCTTTCACAGCATCTAAAACTATACAGGTAAAAGAGGAAAAGTTACATATACCAGGGTTAAATGCAGGTAAAAACTGAAAGACAAAATCTGAAAATTAAACCAACACACCTTTGTACATTGCAGTATATTCATCATCCAGTTCAAAGTTAAACCTAGGAATAAAGCAAAAAGTTATCTAACATAACCTCCTTTTTTTTTTTTGCTTAGAAAATATAACAGTTCAGTCTGATCCACCTTTGCATATCTCTTTACCAGTCTCCTCTGCAGTTACCAAGATATGTGGTAAACTCTAGAGGTTACAGACAATGCCAATGCTAGGTCTCTGCTATATATGATACAACACACACTACTGGTGGGAAGTTCATCAAATCCACAATCACGGAAACCTGTAACTACTACAGAAGCACCAGGTACTGTTCTATGAGCTCCTCAATTACATGACATGAATAACAGGACCCATTTAAAGCCAGGGGTGGAGGAGTAGCCTAATGGTTAGTGCAATGACCTAGGAACCAGAGGAACAGGGTTCTATTCCCTTCTGACTCTGGGCAAGTCACTTAACCCTCCATTGCCTCAGGTACAAACTAAGTACCTGTATATCAATATGTAAACTGCTCTGATTGATTGTAACCTTCAGATTGCTGGTTTCTGGTATTTGCCTGGTCCTATTAAAATAATCCTTGCTCAGATCTTCATTACGTCAAGCTGTTTTACCAACAAATTCTTTTAAAAAGTTTATCTTTTTTCCTACAGATCTTCCTTGTGGACACTTATATGGAATGAAATGTTTGAACTACCCTTCCAGATGGATAAAAGGATTACTTCTTTGTGTTAAGCTCTTCACTTCTTACTTTCCTCCTTCCACTACCCCCTAAGATTTATGTGATTGCTGAAGAAACAGTCCATGGACACACATGAAGACACTAAAATGCATTAAAGAATATTCTTTGTATACTCACAGGTCCCTGGTCTTCCTTTCCTCCCTGATAGGAGAGTTAAGGTCCAGATGGAACAGTTCTGGGGGCAGCTCCTTGCCCTGGGACAACAGCCAGGCCCGTTCCTCCCTCAGCTTCCTCCTCTTGGCCCTTTCTGGACAAATTTAAGACGAACAAAAAGGCATGTGTTAAAATGACAGCAGATAAAGGAGGCCATTTTAGAAGCATCTACACATGGAAATAGCAGCATTTACACATGTATTATCTTCAGGATTTTTCAAGGAGGTATGGTATGGGCATAGTTTGGGCAGGGTATATATGTATATTCCTATCTTAGAATGGGAATACACAAATTCAAACAATTTTTATTGTTGGACTTTACTCCAGCTCAGATACAGACACAGATTTTTTTTTAAAAGCGCTTGTTTTGAGCAGGGCATTAATTCTTCTTAATCTGTATTTTTTTTTTTTAATTTCCCCTTCCAAATTAAAAAGAAAAGCGGTGTCACAAGTTAATTTGCACCACTTACAAAGAAAAGTTGCATCTTACCTGATAACTTTCTTTCCTTTAGTCCTATCAGACCAGTCCAGACCAATGGGTCATGTCCGTCTACCAGCGAATGGAGACGGAGAATGAAAATAGTTCGCAAGTGATTTGCCACTTAAGGGTATCATGCAGCATAAAATGTTCAGTATTTCTGTTTCCCAAGCAGATGGATGACGGGCTAACTTGCCTGCTACTGACCTAGTTTCTATTGAACTTTAATTACACTTTTGGGGTTTTGTGCTCCTGAGCCAGTTTTATGCTGATGCTACTCTTTTTGTGCATGTGTATATTTGCAAAATGGTTATACAAAATGCCAGCTTTTAAAACACAGGGGGAACTGAGCTTTGCCCATCTGGGCATCCTATGTAAATGGACCTTAAAGTTTGCAAGGACCATTCTCTATGCCAGTGGTTTTCCAAACCTGGTCCTGGAGGCACCCCAGCCAATAAGGTTTACAGGATATCCACAATGAATATTCATGAGAGAAATTTACATGCAGTGGAGGCAGTACATGCACATCTCTCTCATGGATATTCATTGTGGATATCAAGAAAACCTGACTGGCTGGGGTGCCTACAGGACCAGGTTTGGGAATCACTGCTCCATGCCAATGTATTTTCTTAGTGCAACATCAAAAGTAGTAAGAAAAGAAATGCAAAGCAATATGTATATGAACACTACAAAAAAAAAATATCTTATGATGTAAAACATGTAAATTGGTCTATGTCTGGTCCTACCAGCCCTACATGATGTTCTTTTGGGGAGAAGAGAGTAGGGATAAAATGGGACTTTGGCCCTGAACTACCACGGTAGTATTTCTTAGAAGAAACACTGGGCTACAGCAGCCTGTATGCAGAGATATTTGGGACAGACGGTACAATCCCCCCTCACACCTCAACATGAAGTGGAGACCCTGCTAGGCTGAATTGCTCTGGATCTCCACATCCCTCCTCAAGGCACATTCTCAGTCCATAATGCAGATAACAGATTGAGGTGTTCCAGGAGTAAGATGTTTTTGGTCTCATGATACAGAAATTCCAATTTTACAAATTAACTTATGAGAAGGAAATCCACTAATGTTTGGTAGTTTTGAAAGTGGATAAAAAGGCTGACAATTCTCTCTCTTTTTTTTTTTTTTTTAATTCCCCTAATTATAGGTTAGAGCCATATGTTTAATGGAAAATATTATTTTGGTTTCGACAACACTCGTTTTTAGAGAAGCACATGCTGTTTACCTCTGTAATGAATCCTCACACACATCACATTGGTCCCTTATCCCCTGATGCAGCCCACAGAATGAAACTTGGCCTTGTTGGGCTTTTTTTTTAAACTAATTCTAGTGTTGTAGTTACTCTAACAAACCTCTGACCTCTTTATGGGCAAAAATATAGACACACAGAGAAATTTAATACTTAAGAGATTTTTTTTGGGCATAACTATTACTACTATCATTTCTGTAGTGGTACTAGAATTATGCAGTGTTGAGAAAACAGAAAAGAAATCCACTAAACAATTACAATAAGCACATTTACATTTTTACACTGCTCATATATGTGTGGCTAGTATTTGCAAATATTTTGAAACTTGACTTGCACTTGGGAGACAAAGGAAAAACTTATTCTTAAGTGGCAAATTTCCTTCCTTAAGTCCCTCTAGATTGGGCTTACGCTGTCCTGCCAGCAGGTGGAGACAGAAAACTACTGAGTTGCAATGTCATCGCTTTTGAACCCTTTGCAACCCCCTGGCCAGTCAGCATTTATTATAACAATGCAAAAGAACAAAGGCAATTAAAAGGAATAAAGTCCTCTAGGAATTAAATGAACTGCTCAAAAGAAAACCATTAATGAAGGATAAAGCGTCACAGAATAAAGATCCAACAAGAATAATGAACATTTTTCAGGACACAGAATACAAATGGATGCTAAGAAACATGGGTGCGTTCAAGACTGGACTGGCGAGACTTGAGGAAAAAAAATTAGCAGGTAAGAACTAATGTACTTTTCCTTATCATCCCACCACACCAGTCCAGATGCTTGGGAAGTACCAAAGCAGTACTGAGTGAGGGTGGGACACTGAAATCCCTGCTGCTAATACTTTGGCCCCAAGGGCAGTATCATTTTGAGCTGGAACACCCAATCTGTACCGAAAAATAGATTTACAGGTCGTTGTTTTGAAAATTTTATGAGGAGGAATTAAGAAGTTCTTTGCCCAAGAAGCAGATTGACCTCTTGTAGAATGAGCTTTCAAAACCTGAATTGGATGAATTAGAAAAGGCACAGAGAAGGGTGACGAAAATGATAAAGGGGATGGGGCGAGTTCTCTATGAAGCTAAAGTAGCTAGGGCTCTTCAGCTTGGAGAAAAGACAGCTGAGGGGAGATATGATAGAAGTCTATAAAATAATGAGTGGAGAGGAGTGGAATGGGTTGACGTGAATCACTTGTTTACCATTTCCAAAAATACTAGGACTAGGGGGCATGCAATGAAGCTACAAAGTAGTAAATTTAAAACGAACCAGAGAAAAGATTTCTTTATTCAACGTGTAATTAAACTCTGGAATACATTATCAGAGAATGTGGTAAAAGCAGTTAGCTTAGCGGGGTTTTAAAAAAAGGTTTGGATAGCTTCCTAAAAGAAAAGTCCATAAGCCATTATTAACATGGACTTGGGGAAAATCCACTGCTTATTTCTAGGATAAGCAGCATAAAATGTATTGTACTGTTTTTGGATCTTGCCAGGTACTGTAACCTGGATTGGCCCCTGTTGGAAACAGGATGCTGGGCTTGATGGACCTTCAGTCTGTCCCAGTATGGCAATACTTATGTTCTTATATTTATGTTATATTATATTACACCGGGACTTCTATATCTCTACAGTTCAGGAAGAATCACATTCAAAGAGAATAGATCAAAATATCCAAGAATTATAATACAAGCAAAATAAAACAAAAAGAAAAGCAAATAAAAATAAAAACAGGTCATAAGCAATACAGTCGTATCAAAGTCTGAAGATACAAAGTCACATGATGGAACAATAAAGCTTTTAGCTTTTTTCTGAATGCTAGTTAAGATAGCAAAGTTCTCAATGATAAGAGAGAGAGTTGCACAATATGGCCATCTGATAATGTAATGAAGAAAAATATTTAATTGATTTTAAATTTAAGGGTATTTGAAAAATGTAAAAGAAATTGTTTTAGTGTAACCAGTGTACTGCAGTTGCAGATGATTGTGTCCTATTCACTACTGAAATCTGATGACCCCTGGAGGCTTTATTGCTAAAATATGGCCAAGTTGGGTCTTTCAACAAAAATATCAGAATTGAATTATTGGTTGTTCCTCTATCCTGGACCATCTTTACTGTCTTTGTATTGTTTTTTTTCTCCAATATCCTCAGTCACACAGAGTTGTGTCAGTAGTGTTCAGATTGGCTTTAGTGAGAGCTAACTGATGCAGAAATAAGTCAATGTATTGGCTCTTAGCTGTTTGAGATTTGCCATGATAGAAGTGTGGTCAGTATGAATTAATCTGATGATTCAAAAGTTGGAAAATAAGCGTGTGGCTCAAGTCATTGACGGTACTCAGAGCTTAGAAGAAAAAAAAAAGGTTTCTGGACTTGTTTCCAGCGAGGTTTGAGACTTTATTTACTGCTAAGCTCTCCTGGTGGAGTAGGAACCAAGTCTATCTTCTACATTACATTAAGGTCTTGTAGCCCGCTACAATCAACAAGTTCTAAGTGGTAACATTAAGAAAATGAGCATACTCCAGACAGTTGCACAAAATGATCACAATCTTAGAGCGGAAAAAAAATAACATCCATGAGTTAAGAAAGATATTTTCTGAAAAGGAAAGTCATTTTAATAATTTTTGAAACTCTAAATAGTGTTTTGTTTGCCTAAAAGAAGAAGGAAGGGAATTCCAACTAGAGGCTGCCTGGTAAGTTAATGAAGACTGTAAAAAACGTAGAACCTTTACTTTACAAACAGTACGAAATCCTAACATAAAAACATTTCTAGTAATTCTGCCATGATTCTTATTAAGAAAAACAAAATGATCAATTAAATAGCCGGGAAGTCTCCATGAAAAGCTTTGAAAGTTAAAACTAAAACCTTAAACTGTAATCTGGCCTCCACTGGCAACCAATGCAATTGTAACATAAAAGGGGAAATAGAATCATATTTACTTGCCGAAAAAATAGCCCTAACTGTGGAATTTTGCACTCTCTGCAACTTCGTTTTTAAAAATTTTGTACAACCAATATAGATAGAATTACAATAATCCAATAATGACAATATTGAAGACTGCACCACTAAAGAAAAGATTACTGGTTCAAAACATTTATGGATAACCTGTAACGTTTTGAGTAAGTAGTAAAATTTACTAACCACCTTATTAACCTGTGTATTAAAAGAAAGTTGATTGTTTAATTCCACACCCAATACTGTCGAAACTATATCAAGATGAGCATACTCAGTCGCTGACCACCTGTAAGCAGATTGACAGAAATAGATTGCCTGGAGTAAAAGGTATTAACACTGTAATGTCAACTGCATATATGTAAAACTGCAACTGAAGTGAGTCCAGATAATTTGCTAAGGGTTGCATAAGGATGTTAAACAACGAGGGTGAAAGGGAAGACCCGTGAGGAACAACACAACAGCACCCCATGAGTTAGAGAATCCACCCTGCATTTTCACCTTATATGATCTAGTTAAAAATTCTTGAAACCAAGAAAAAACAAGACCTTGGATCCCTAATGAGTCAAGGAGAGAAAGCAAGATATCGTGATCCACCAGGTCAAACAAGTCAAATTGCCCAGATGTAACCAAAGAACAGGCCACGGTCTCAGTGCTAAAACCCCAACGAAATCCTGATTGGGACACATTCAATAACAGGAAATTATCCAAGAAAAGATCCATGTTACCCATCCCTCCATCACTTTAATGAACACAGAATGGATGCCACTGGAATATAATCTATCAGATCTAATGCACTACCTTTAGAATTCTTTAATACTAGTATAAAAGGCCCGTTTCGGTAGGCAATGAAATGGGCGCTAGCAAAGTAATCCCCCCCCGCAGCGTCCTTCCTGTCTCCCCTGCCCCTCCTGCAGCCACCCATCTGGTCTCAGGACCCCCTCCCCACCAACCCTTCTCTGCCCCTGCAGCCACGCATGTGCAGCGGCCCTCCTCTCTCCCCTGCTCCCCCTGCAGCCAACCATGTCCAGCGACTCTCCTCTCCCCCTGCCCCCCCTGCAGCCACCCATGTCCAGCAACCCTCCTCTCCCCCTGCAGCTACCCATGTCCAGCGACCCTCCTCTCCCCTGCCCCCCTGCAGCCACCCATGTCCAACGACCCTCCTCTCCTTTCCCCTTGCCCCCCCTGTAGCCACCCATGTCCAGCGACCCACCTCTCCCCCCTGCCCCCCCTGTAGCCACCCATGTCCAGCAACCCACCTCTCTCCCCTGCCCTCCCTGCAGCCACCCATGTCCAACGACCCTCCTCTCCCCCTGCAGCATCCCTTCTGTCTCCCCTGCCCTCATCTGCAGCCACCCATCTGGTCTCAGGACCCCCTCCCCACCTCCCTCTTCCCTTCCCCCCTGCAGCCATCCATGTCCAGTGACCCTCCTCTCCCCCTGCAGCCACCCATGTCCAGCGACCCTCCCGCATCACCCAAACCCCTACCCCCCCAGCACATCACCCAAGCCCCTACCCCCCCCCCCCGGGCACATCAACCCTCTCGCCACCCGCAGCCGCCAATACTAACGCTGTCCGGCCGCTGCTGCGTCTCCTGTTGAGCAGCAGCGGCCGGTACAAAAAGAAAAAAGCCAAAAAAGATTTTAAACCTGAAACACGGCTCCGTAGACAGCCATCTGGCATTGGCTGTCATCTCTGCAGCCGCTCCTCCTCTCCCCTCTGACGTTGCTGCGCTCCTCCGGGGTCTTCCTGCAGGGGCAGTGACGTGGAGGGGAGAGGAGGAGCGGCTGCAGTGACGACAGCCAATGCCAGATGGCTGTCTACGGAGCCGCATTTCAGGTTAAAAATCTTTTTTTGGCTTTTTTCTTTTTGTACCGGCCGCTGCTGCTCCACAGGAGAAGCAGTAGCGGCAGGACAGCGTTAGTATTGGCGGCTGCGGGGTGGCGAGGGAGTTGATGTGCCCGAGGGGGGGGGGGGGGTAGGGGCTTTGGTGATGCGCCGGGGGGAGGGTCTTGGGTGATGCGTCGAGGGGGGGGGAGTAGGGGCTTCGGTGCTGCGCTGGAGCAGAGGGGCTTGGGTGTTGCGCCGAGGGGGGGGCACTGACAAGGAAACTACTCCTCCCCTTGCCTTGGAATCAGCAGTCAGTGACATCACTGACGTCAGGGCCGCCGAGAGACTGGGCCGGGCCCGGGACAAGGCCGCCCCTGCCCCCCCCCCCCCCCCACTGCCGGGCCCTTGCACTATATGTAGATCCTTCAAGAGGTAGTGTGTCATGATTTAGGCTCTACACCTTTTCTGATGTTTTGGTGCCACCTCAGTAAAGCCAAAACACAATCTCTCCACTGCAAAACACTATACACAAACTTGTGCAAAAACCCACTCATAACCTTACCAAACCATAACAGCATAACAGCACTAATTCCAAGGACAGGACGAACTACAACCTTATGCGTAGAAAGGCAGCACTATAATTACACCGGGCTCTAAAACACCAGTACACAACCTAATGAAAAACAAAACAAAAAGGGCTGCAAATACTACACACTAGCAGAATACTGTACCTTGATCACACATGAAAAACACATGGCAACAGATATGACACAAGGAACTAGAAATAAAAAAATATGAAGGCAAAATACTGAACTAGAAAGTTACCTCAAGAAATCAGACTCAGCGTGCAGCAATACTAGAAAAATTGAAACTTGCATGAAAAATATCACAGATACACATTTCCAAAAGCTGACATATTCCAATTAATAAATTCTGAATAAAATACTTTTTTCTACCTTTGTTGTCTGATCATAGTTTTTCTATTTGCTTTGGTCCCATCTTCTGTTTTATGCAGTGTCTTCTTTCCATTTGATATTTTTTCTCTCACCATCCTCCTGTGTCCTTATGCGTCCTGTCTACCATCTGTAACCCTGTCCCTATCCTTCCTCAAGTTTCGGCATCTGTCCTGAAAGTGTTCCGATCCAGCCCTTAAATTGAGCATTTCTCCTCACTCTCCTCCCCTCCATCCATGTACATGTATTTCCTGTCTTCCCTCTCCTCCATCCATATCCAGCATTTCTCCTCTCTTCCTTTTCCCTCCATCCGTGTGCATCTCCTTCCTTTGTCTTTCCTTCCCTTCATCCTTGTCCATCATTTCTTCTCTCTTCCCTGCCCTCCACTCCATCCATCCATGTTCAGCATTTCTCCTCTCTTCCCTTCCCTCCATCCATGTGCATCTCCTTCCTGACTTCCCTCCCCTCCATCTATCCATGTCCAGCAACTCCTCATTCTCTCCTGGCCTCTCCTCCATCCAACCATATCCAGTAAATTTCCTCTCTCCCCTGCCCCCTCCAATCATCCATCCATGTTCAGCAGTTCTCCTCTCCCCTCTGCCCTGCCCAGCAATCTCTTCTCTCTCCCCCCCTGCCCTCTTGTCCAGCGATCTCTTCTCTCTCCCCAATGCTCTCTTGTCCAGCAATCTCTTCTCTCTCCCCCTGCCCTCTTGTCCTGCGATCTCTTCTCTCTCCCCCTGCCCTCTTGTCCAGCGATCTCTTCTCTCTCCCCCCGCCCTCTTGTCCAGGAATCTCTTCTTTCTCCCCCTGCCCTCTTGTCCTGCGATCTCTTCTCTCTCCCCCTGCCCTCTTGTCCAGCGATCTCTTCTCTCTCCCCCCGCCCTCTTGTCCAGGAATCTCTTCTTTCTCCCCCCCCCTCTGAGATCCAAGGCCTGCCCCCCTCCGAGATCCAAGGCCCTTCTACTACTGCTTATCATTTCTATAGCGCTACTAAACTCCCTCCCTCCCTCCCTCCCAGATCCAAGGCCCCCCTCTCCTTCCGTCCATCCGACTGAATTCCAAGGCCCCCCTCCGTCCCTCCCTCCGAATTGCAAAAGCGATCTTGTTCTTACTTCGTTGGGGGTTGGCGAGAGCAGCATGCAGAAGAGAACGCAGTGAAAAGCGTGCAGGCTCCCGCTTCAGCCTTCCCTCGTTGACTGTGGTCCCGCCCTCAAAGGCGGGACCAGAGCTGAGAGACAGACAACGAGGGAAGGCTGAAGCGGGAGCCTGCACGCTTTTCACTGCGTTCTCTTCTGCGTGCTGCTCTCGCCGTAACCCCCGCCGAAGAAGTAAGAAGAAGATCGCTTTTACAATTCGGAGGGAGGGACGGAGGCGGGCCCTGGGAGTCGGACGGAGGGAGGGAGGGACCTAGGAGTCGCATGGAGGGGCGAGCACCCACGGACTCGGCGCCGGGCCCCCCTGGAAGCCCGGGCCCGGGGACTTTTGTCCCCCCTGTCCCCCCCTCTCGGCGGCCCTGACTGACGTCAGTGCATTCTAAACTAGCAGACCACCTCCGAGGGAGCCACGGTCCCAGGCACATTAGAACGTTGGAGGTGAGAATTATTATATAGGATTCTAGTCTAAACGATACCACCTTGTGAAGAAGGAAATTTACCTAGTTGAAACTGCATATTTAACCAGTTAGTATGAAAACATATAACACTAGGACTGGGAAATCTCATAAGATAAGAAGGACGTATATCCAAAGAGCAGTGAGATGATGCAAACTTTTTGTTAATAACCTGGTGGCATCTGTAGCTGTTATTGGTTCAAAGACTTCCCATAACCGCTCAGATGGTATACCTATATCACTGACATTCAAATAGGACTTGATATCTTGTGTATCAGGTAAACTATTTCGAACAGAACATACCTTTTCCTTAAAATAAACAGCCAATTCAGAGGCAGACAGGAGACCTGTTATAGCATTATTAGTACAGCCTATTACTAAACGTAATCGATGAACTAATTTAAACAGTTTAGATGTATCCAGTCCGTCTGGCTCTACTAGTTTAGAAAAATACTCCCTTTTTGTTTTGAACAGAAGCTGTCTATAAGTATTAATTTTCAGCCTCCAATTTTGCCTATTATATGTAGTAGGGTTTTTTCCCCACAACCTTTCAAACTTCCTACATTCTTTCTTCATTAACAAAAGTTCCGTAGTGATCATTTATCTGATTTCCTAGCAATTTTACATTTAGTTTTTAATGGAGCAATCTCATCTAATACTTTAACAGTAACAAATTCCCAATAATCCACTGAAAGATTTTTCCCCAAGAGTGCTGTCAGATAACATCATATCTACCCTATTCCAAAAGCCAAGGGTATCAGCCTTTCCTCTCATAGAAACCCGCTGCTTAATAGGAGGGGAAAAGACTTTCCTTGATCTTTCCAATACAGAACTAAATCAAACAGGAAATGATCAGACCAAGGAACATGAACACACACAGTTTCTTCAATAAAGAAATCCTGAGAAAGAGAAAATGCTATTACATCTAACAGGTGACCTTATTTCATGAGAACAATTAAAACTTAGTGAAAGTAAGGGCCAGAGAATCTACAAAATAATAATAATAATAATAAAATAAAAAATTAAGAAAATCCCTATCTGCTGGAGCAGATTTATACCTCCAGGTGCAAATTTATGTCCCCGACTAACAAACTATCATGATAAGCTATAGAAGTTTTCACCGGGAAATCATAAAAACTCTAGCAGAATTCCATTTTCCAGGGGGACAATATAGTCAAAATATAGTCAAAGAGTGGAAACTGCAGAATATCAGCAGTTATCGCGAGTGATTCGATGTCAAAGATGCCAGCAAAACATCTCCTTCCATCTGTAGGCATTCTAGTATAGTGATGATATCTGCAGAATCTCTCATATAAGAAGCAATTCTGGTCTAAGGAACTTGTCAACGAAGACAGATAGTTGTAACAACACTGATCCAGTGGCTGCCACTATGGGTCTTCCTGTTGGATTTGTCAAGATTTGTGAATCTTCAGGAGGATATAAATAGTCGGTGTCACAGGCTTCTTCACTTTCAGAAACTCCACTTCAAATGCAGTGAGGAAACCTCAATCAATACCAACCTGGATCAGGGAATCTACTTCTGCTTGGCTCTCCTTGAGTCTTAAATAGAAGGTGCAATCTTCAGGCTGCCTAGGAATCTCTTGTTTATAATCCACAGCAGGGGCGTAGCCAGACAACAGATTTTGGGTGGGCCTAGGAAAGAAGTGGGTGGACACCAATTGTTCTCCCCCCAACCACCACCCAAAAAATATCTCAACTGGTGGGAAAACACTTCTTTCCACCTTGGCAGTCTGCAGCAGGTATGCGCTGAAAACTGAACATTCGCAGTCTTCAGCTGGCCAAGCTTGGGATCCCATCAGCTACCACTAAATGTGTGCTACTTTTGGGTGGGCCTGAGCCCTAAATGGGTGGGCCCCGGCCCACCTGTGGCTACGCCACTGATCCACAGTATCCTTAACCACCACTGCTCCTTCTTTATCTGCAGGCTTGAAGGTGATTGCAGTGTCTTGACTTAAGTCTGTTAATGGCTTGGTTCTGTGTGCGTGTAGTGTTGTAGAAGGCTCGCTTCTTGTCACCCTCCAAATGAGATATGTCCATTAATACCAGTGTTTCATAAGTCTGGATCAGAAGATTGTGGTTCCCAGGTGAGTTCTACTTGCTGTTCTGTTTGACAATTGAGCTGTCAGTACTGCTTGAAATATTGGTGGCAAAAAAGTTCATAATCTTAAGTCTCCTGGTAAACTTGTAGAAGTCAATCCTAACATTAAAAGCATTGCACTTGGGGGCGAGAACAAAGAAAAATCTTTACTTAATACCTCCATTTCATCCTAATCCAATACTCTCTATGAAATATTATAGACAGTGTTCAAAACCTGTTTGAACTCTTGTCTCCTGTTGGTTGTATGACTGATTGTAATAAGCCCTAGCTGGCGGTCCTCTCCCTCTCCCTTGTCCTCTTGGGTAAAATTGGCGTAGATCCCTCTTCCTTTCTGGAGGACAATCCTGTGTTTCGGTTTCCATAACTGACTTAGTCTTCAGCTTGGAAATGAGACGGCTGAGGGGGGATATGATTGAGGTCTACAAAATCCTGAGTGGAGTAGAACAGGTAAAAGTGAATTGATTTTTCATTCTTTCAAAAAGTACAAAGACTAGGGGACACTCAATGAAATTACATGGAAATACTTTTACAACAAATAGGAGGAAATATTTTTTCACTCAACAAATAGTTAAGCTCTAGAACTCATTGCCGGAGGAAGTGGTAATAGCAGTTAGCATATCTGGGTTTACGTGAAATCTGTTTATTGGCGACAAATACGGCAAACGGGGGAAAAAAAACACACACACACAAATATAAACACAATTCCATTCGGCCCAAATTTCCAATATTTTATTACCTATCTTCCCATATCCTCCTCAAACTCATCCCCCCCACCTACACCCCAACCCAAAATTACTTGCTGAAGCCAAGATGGTAGTTCGATCGGCCCCGTCTAGTCCTTTGGTTTGTTCTGAATGGACTAAGGAAATTGTGACAGAGGTGTGGGCAGTAGTGGAAGCCGATTTGGATGCTAAATTAAAGCAAATGAATCGAATTGAGAGACAGGAACATGTCTCTACACTACTACGTACAACTTTTAGTGCTATAGAAATGTTAATTTATTTGCAGTGGCATAGAGCCAGACCTCGGCAGGAGGGGGGGGGGGGGGGGTCCAGAGCCCAAAGTGTGTGTGTGTGGGGGCACATTTTAGGCCGCCCCCCCGCCACTTCCTACCCCCCTGCAAGGTACCATTGCTAGTGGGGGTCCCCAACTCTGCCAGCCAACGTCTTCTTCAGCGCCGGTCTCCGGCGTGCCATATTCGCTGCTGATCTGTGCTTTCTTGAGTCCTGACTTCCTGAATGTTCCTTTAAGTGAAACTGAGCATGCTCAGTTTCAATTAAAGGAACGTGCAGGTGTGCCACATTCGCTGATCTGAGCTTTCTTCTTCCTGACGTCCTGGACGTTAACTGTCTCCAGCACACCGCGTTCGCTGCTGATCTGAGCTTTCTTGAGTCCTGATGTCCTGCATGTTCCTTTAAGTGAAACGGAGCATGCCAGTGGCAGAAGTATTGATCAATGGAATAGTTTCGGATGTCTTTCCGATAGAGAGGGGCACACGGCAGGGTTGCCCACTCTCACCTCTCTTGTTTGTATTGGTCATGGATTCACTGATTAGAGACATAGTGCACATGCCAGAGGTGAGGGGGGTACAGGTGGGTCAGGAACAATTTAAATTGGCAGCTTTCGCGGATGACTTGTTGGTGATTCTGCAGGAACCTCGGATTTCCCTAGCAGCACTTTTGGAGATATTCGAAGAATTTGGAGATTACTCAGGTTTTCGTCTCAACCTAGATAAATCTGAAGCTCAGACTTTATATATGTCTGATGCAGAGTGGTCTCAGCTCAATTGCCCTCTGAAACGAACGGAAGAAGTCTTTAAATATTTAGGTATTCAATTGCCGGGGGATCCGCGGAGGCTGTATAAATTGAATATTACCCAGTTGTTCTCAGCTACCAGTATGCTTCTGGAGAGATGGAGAGAGCTGCCGGTGTCACTGCTAGGCCGAATTTCATTGTTCAATATGATCATCTTTCCCAAGTGGCTTTATTACTTTCAAACCTTACCACTATGCCTCACCAAAAGCGATTGGAATAAACTGCTTGGTATGCTTTCAAAATTTTTCTGGCATAGGAAACGGCCACAGATTAGTATGGAAAATCTGATGGATGGATGGAATAGAGGGGGATTTGGCATATTGAACCTATGGTGGTATAATAGAGCCTGTATGATCCGACACCTGAGAGACTGGCTAAAGGGAGAATCACGTTGTACCCCATTGCAGATGGAAGCGGATTGGTTGCGACCTCTGCATTTTAATTATGTACTGCAGGCTGAAGCTTTAGATCTGCCTATTTATATTCGTAGAAGTATGTTGGTGAAGCCATTGCGGACGATATGGGGGGAGATGGCAAGGCTCTGGTCCTTTGATGCACATATTAGTAGATTGCTACCCATTAGAGGTAACGGAAACTTTAAACCAGGGTTAGAGAATAAACGTATCCGGAGCTGGGGTGATAAAGGACTTCACATGGTGGAGGACTTTGTAGACAAGGATGGGCGCCTTAAATCCATGGACTCCTTGAATCTCAATTCTAATACATGGGCAGATACATACGCCTTTAAACAGGTTTCTCACTACATTCTCACGCTGCCTACACACTTTTTGGAAGTTGATGTGACCTCCAAATTTGACGAACTTTTTGATACGCCAACAACTGATCCAGCTTCTATCTCAATGTTGCACAAAAGGTTATTAATGAGTAGACCACCAAAGAATCTCGAAAAGTTGGCCAGGAAGTGGACGGCAGATATACAGAAACAGATTAGTATAGACATATTAAGGAGCAGCTTGAGGCAGATCAGGGGACGGATTAGTAGCGCGGAATTGAGGGAATGCCAAGGAAGAAGTATTTACAGGGCATACACTTCATTGTCGAGATTATATCAAATGAGTAGGGCGGACTCATCGGCTTGTGGTAGGTGTGGAGATCCCAATCATAACTATTATCATGCTATGTGGGCTTGTGCAGCGATATCCGCTTACTGGGAGCAAATAGCGAAGTTTTTAGGCGAAATCCTGGGGCGGAGGGTGACATTGACACCGGAGACGGCCCTTTTGGGGGTCGACTTACTGAAGGGGAAAGGTACCGTTAGTCATAACCTGCTAATCTTTAAAGCATGTCTCGTGGGAAAAAAATGCATTTTAGTTAACTGGATACATTTAGAGGCACCATCGTTTTGGCAATGGCGCAACAGGTGGCATGCGTTGCTACTAATGGAGCTGCGAGATTCATATTATAAACCCAAAACAGCGTAAATTCTACTTAATATGGGAATCATATATTAATGCTTTAGCCCCTAGGGCCCGAAGTTCCATCCTTAATCGACTGAGCTTGGACCCAGCGAAGTTAGCTAAGGGTTTTAGATAGTGAATAGGTTAATTTCCCTGGGCTATTAGAGATATGTAGCTGCCTGGAAGGGGGGTGGACAAAGGGGGGAGGGAGGTTACAGGGAGGAGGAATATTAGAGGGGTAAGGAAGGGCTGACGGGGGGGGGGGGGGGGGGAGTAGCTGGGAGTAGGGAGGGAGGAAGCTAAAGAGAAAAGTGATGGCTACCTCTATGTTATGATTACAAGTTGTTCATTTGTTTCCTGATGTATCTTGAACATAGCGTATGAATATTGTATTGTTTGTGATAGGTCATCAATAAAATGTTTAAAACTAAGTGAAAAGGAGCATGTTCAGTTTCACTTAAAGGAACATGCAGGACATCAGGACTCAAGAAAGCACAGATCAGTGAACACGATGTGCTGGAGACCGGCGCTGAAGAAGGCTTTGGCTGGCAGGGGTGGGGACCCCCACCAGGGAAAACAGGGGCTCGGACAAAATCTGTGGGGGCTCAGGCCCCCACCTAGCTATGACCCTATTTGTAATAATACAGTAAGCATAAATGACTGTAGTTCTCCTAATGCTTATATTCTACAGTCACTGCCATTCAATGTACCACAATAGTCAAGACAAGTGGACAATGAAAGGATGACCAGACATTAATCTATTTATGCCGACAGCATTTTACAAGTGCAGAGTAGAGTTAAGATACATGCAAAAACACTCCTGTATGATCTGCAACTCACCTTCCACTGCTTTGACTTTTTCTTCCACCTGACGCTTCCTTTCTTCCTTCAACAGATGTTCATGTTCTGTCTTCTGCACTGCAAGTAAAAGCTGACGCTCCTCCTCCTCCTGCTCTTCCCGGCTGTGCTGTCTCTCCAAGTCACCACGCACGGATGTTAGCTCCTGCAACAGTCACGAACACAAGTAAGCAATGGACAGAAGAGTGCCTGGTCATTGTATTATACCTGAAGCTATCCAAATTCATAGCACTTACACATATAGGTGAGAACATCAAATGCCTGGCCTATTAAAATATATCAGTGGACATTTCAATTGAAAGGAAGCTCTGAAATAAGGGATCATATGATGAAGGTATAGGCCTAGGAGTAATCTAAGGATTTTTTTTTTTTTTTTTTTTACAGGAAGGGTGGTGGGACAACATGGGAAAAACACCGAATCTCTTATGGAGAGGAAGGGATTGTAGAGCTTAGTATTTGGTACAAATGGTCAGACTACACAAGTCATATGGTCTGCACTATCAGCAGCTTACAAATGATACTTTTGCATTCTAAACTACAGACATAACAGAGTAGAATGACTGATAATATATGCACAATCCTTTCTTTATGCTGAGGGTTGATTAATAACCATGGAACACATTCCATTTATTTTTAATTACATTTGGTAATTTTCCAAAATTATTTTCTCTAACACTGATGAAGTGTGTCAGATTGACAGCACTGGGAAACAAATTCCTTTGTTCATCCACAGGTACAGAATAGGCAGTGGCCATACAAGTTTCTTGACACTGTCCCACAAGTGACTCTCAATCCTGATCTGAAATAACCTCCTTTAAGGGTGAGAGAATAATGCAGTCTCCATGCTTCTGAAATCTTTTGTCACCTCTGCTGGGACTTCCCCAACAGCAATTGCAAATAGCACTTAACTATAATGGCAGCTCAATAAACATAAGCACTTGTTCACTGGGGCCTGGCTTGAGACAACTAACTCATTTTACACAGGCCACCAGATGGCTTTCATATAGTCATGATTCTCAGTCGCTATGCACTTGAGCCAACTGGAAACAGTTACCTTGAGATATAAAGCTCTAATACTCTCCGGTCCCCTTGGAATCTTAAAATTTCATGGTAAATACTAGGGTCGTGCATTCATTTGAAACAGCATTTCTCTTGTCGTTCAATGTTTTCTGCCCAAAATGATAGAAAATCCCCCAAAGTTTTATTTTTTTCATGTGTTATTAATAGTGCATCTTTAAAAGAGGATGCGCTCTTTTCCAAAAGAGGGCTCACTACTTATATATTGCTCCCATAGTGAAAAAAGTAAAGAAAAAAACCTGAACACACCAAGTTTCCAAAAATGACACAGGAAACACCAGTTTTTGTTCCCAAAGGGGTTGAATGTCAAGGTGATTTAAACAGCCAGGAGATGCTCCTGTTTAAACTGCTTGTGGGGGACTTCCAAAACCAGCAACTTTGTGTGCATTCCAGGGGTGGAGTTACAGTGGTGCGGAAACTTAGCTGGTTAGTGGCAACTTTCAGTCTGCTAATCAGCTAAGTAATTGCAAAAGTTAGGACAGCAAAACAGCTGTTCTAACTTTATGCTGCGAGTTAACCATTCACTGGTCTGAATATTGGTTCCAATATTTTTATACAGTCAGGAATTAATTTTTTGCCTGTGTAGTGCACTTATGTGATATTTAACAAGTAGTCTTGCTTTTCTGAAGTAAGCTGTGAAAACTGTATGGCTGTTTATAGCTATTCTGCATGCTGTTTTACATTTTTCAATTAGTATTTTGTATTTCTAACCTTTTCATTTATTGTTTAAATCTTTTTTATTAATGAGGTAACAAGCACAGGACATAGCAACCAGTCAAGTAATACATTTATCATCATTAAACAGCCTAGCCTGTCCTAATCCCCAAACTCCCCCCCCTCTATCCCTCCCTTCCTCTAACCCCATCCCTTCCCTCCCATAACAAATGTATCAAAGCACATCAAGGGCTTATATTTACATAGTTAGTATATAACTTCTTGATTCAGAGGGCATTGTGTTCAAAAACGGGCTCCATCTATCTAGAAATAGTTCAAATTCTGTACGCAGTTGCTCTCTAGTTTGTATTCGTTCCATCCTCATTACAGTTATCATCTAATTCCTCCATTTTGGGTCGAGGGTCCTATTATGTCAAGCCAGTCAATTAAGATACCTTTTCATTTATTTTTATTCTTTAATTTTTTTAGGGCTGCATTTTGATTACCAATTTATAATCACGATTAAATAGTGGCAGAGCGTTGGAGTGCTGTGAAAAAGCTGGTGTATTTAAGAAGTGAATTGCTTTCTTGTTACTTGGAACAGCATTTGTAAACAAAAGCCTGGAAATTAATTTTAAGCTTTTTTTTCCCCCAGAACTGTAGCTATATTACACCACTGAAGGAAGCTAAGAAGCAGGACATATGCCAGCTCCTGAGTTTTCATTGCTAGTCTAGTTATTCCCTTATGCACCTTCTCATGATGGTAGGGACACCACCTTGTAGTGGTGGAGGAGCTTCTGTGTTCAATGACTCAGAGGGCTATGCTGAAGGGTTACCCATATCAGACAGGCCTCTGAGGAGAAACCAGACAAAGAGTGTCCCAAACTTGGAGAGTGGGGGGGGAAGTGACGTCACCGCCTACAGAATGGACGCTTGAGAGCACAGCTCCCGCTTCCCCGAATAAAAAGATAGCGAACGAACCGGCAGAATAGAAAGAAAAGTCAGCCCAAACTTGCCTGCTTGACGCCCGAACAGCGAGGAGTCAACAATATATGAATCACAATGATACAAGGGAGAGCCTAGCACAATTCGCTTTCTTGAAGAGCGGGGAGCCACGAGGAAACAAGATGGCGGAATTGGAAAAAGCGCTGATCCCTTCGGGCTCGACGGAAATGAAACAACATAAAAAATAGAGGCCGCAGGAACAACCTGAGATTCCGAGGTCTCCCAGATATGCCCACATACCAAAATAGCGAAGAGACTGTACAAAAAATAGTAGTGAAGCTCCTGGGAGCGGGCGGAACGCTGATGAAAGAAGAAGAAGTCAGCTTAGAGAGAGCACACAGAGCGCTGGGCGCACCACGGAACAATGCGCCAAAAGACATCATAGCATGCTTCTCCAACTATAAGCTCAAGGAGCGGGTGATCCAGGCGTCACACCAAGCGCAAGACTTCACATGGGACTCTTATAAAATTGAGATATACCAGGACTTGGCAGCAGCGACTTTGCAGCGGAGAAACGAACTCAAACCTCTCACCAGAGTATTAAGAGAATCTAAGATTCAATACCGCTGGAAAACACCCATTTGCACTAGTCTTCTACAAAGAAGGCAACCTACATCAAGTGAAATCGTTGGAAGAGGCCAAAGCGATATGCCCAGAAGTTGAGTTGGAGAAAGATAGAACAGATCTGAGCAAGACCCAGCGGAGAGCGACACTTAATGCCCCCCCCCCCCCGAAATGGCGACGAGTGGGCAAGGGACCAAAGTGCCTACAGCGGCAGCAGTCAGCATCCAAGATCACCTGAAAATTGCAAGCTGCAGGCCCAATGGGCTGACAGAGCAGAAGACATGGTTTACGGTGTCACTATAGAGACTGGTAATGTTATAATGATCAAAAGTTTCGGTTTGGTTGAGACTGTTGACAGATTATTACAGGGGTAAGCGGTAAGCGACACATCTCTCACTTTCCTACACACAAGGGGCCTAGTGATACAACACTGGGAGCCAAAAAACCAGAGGGGGATAAAGGGGGAGGGGTTTGGGAGGGAGAAAATTGGGAACTAGTGCAGAGGGAGAGGGCTGGTTTGAGGAACAGAGACCGGGGATGGCCAGGATATGGTGGTGGGTGGCATGAACACAGACACATAGAAAGGTTAAGGCTTACAACTAATGAATGAGTAAAATGGGTGACGCTTAATGTTAAAGGACTAAACATACCCAGAAAGAGACAGCTACTATTTAGAGAACTAAACCGCCTGCAGGTGGACATAGCGCTAATACAAGAGACACATTTTAAACATAGTTATGAGTGGCTATGTTCCCACAAAAACTACCAAACTGGGAGAGTGGTAAGATGGTGACCTGAAGTTCGTATGCCCAGCAGCCCTCTGAAGTTTTGTCTTCTTTATGTAAATTCCCTCTCTGCAATTGCACTTTCCTTAACTGAGAGGGAAGGGAACAACTGGCGGTCAGCCGCTGATGGCCAGCGTTTTGTCCCTGAGCAGCAAGTGCGGGACCGCTGCGCGTCGAACTGCCCACAGATGAAAGGGTTGGCGAGTCCTTTGATTAGCGCCCGCGAAGGAGCATCGACGCTCTTGGACCTGGAAAAACAACTCCATCGCTCCCGAATTATTCAACCACCATGTCCAAAGGAGTGGAGGAGTGAGTTAGAGGCATATGCTGAACCCGAGGTTTACAGCAGAACCCGAATCGGCGGAACCACTCCTAAACACCTCAGAGAAATCACCTTGGAGGTTTTGGCTTCCGTGGAGGTTACATTGAATATCATCTGGAAGGTGCTTCGGGACCTGACGGCGGTAGTAAATAACTTATTTCAGATATAATCTTACTGGAGAGTTACATGGACAATTTGACTGAACCCTTTGAGAGTGAAAAATTGATATAATAAATAAAGTTCTACACAAGCTATAAGTGGTTATGATCCTGAAAATGATAATGGACCAGAAACTTTGAATGATAAGGTGGATGTATTGTGGATGATTAATGTCGAGATTATTGTTTTTTCCCAGAATTCCAGGTATGACTCCTAAAGTTTTCCTCAGAAATATTTCCTTAATTATTACTTCGAAACAGGAGCGTAGCCAGACACCCAATTTTGGGTGGGCCTGAGCCCAAGATGGTGGGCAGAAGAACCTCGCCCCGTCCCCAGGTGATTTGGTCTCTCCTTCTCTCGCCTGCATGCCATATGGTCTCTCAAACAACCCCCCTGTCCTACATATCTTTTAAATAACAGATTTCACCAGCAGCGAGCATCAACTAATACACACTGCTCATGTTGGCCCCACACCCTTCCCTCTGATGTAACTTCCTGTTTTCCGCCTAGGCAGAAATACATCAGAGGGAAGGGTGTGGGGCCAGTGCAAGCGAAGATCTGCTACTTACAAGGTATACAGGAGGGACACTTGTTGGGAGTTTTCGGCTGGTGGGGCTTGGGGATCCCTGCCAGCCACATCATAGGTATGCTGCTACTGGGTGGGCCACTGCTTCGAAAGGAGTGAAGCCTGTGAAAACTGGGATTTGAATTAGAGACTTAAGTATATGTATTGTTAATTTCTGGTTTTTAAAGAGAGATAATGTAATCAGATGTATTATTTCTAACTAAAATCTGGACAATAAGTATGTTCTCAATGAAATGAATTGATCAATGTGGAATAATGAATTAGATGAGTAGTATCTGGGATAATCAGGTTAATACCATGTTTTCTTTTTTCTGTTTACTGTTTAATTGATCTCCTTGTCTTATCTCACTATCCCTATTTTTCTTCACTTTGTGGTCTAAGAAAGAGAAAGATTGTCTATAATCCATATATCTAGTTGGGATTGTTTTTTTCTTAATCTTGTATTAATGTGCAGTCATCTCTGTATACTGTTTGCAAGTGCCCCTTGTAAAATGAAAAATTATAAATAAAAGATTAAAAAAAAAAAAAAAAAGCCCAAGGATGGGTCTATTTCTTGCAGTTCCTTCTCAGGGACTAGCAGTTGCATCCCAAGTCTGCTTGGCTAATAACTGTTTATTAAAGTCTCCTCTAGAAATTTACAAATTATATTAGATACCTTGACCGCACCCTCTACATATATTCCACAGTTTGAATGTTAGTTGAGTGAAAATCCTCCAATTTGTTTAATTGGTGTTACCTTTTATTTAGTTTCATAGAGTATCCCCTAGTCTTTGTACAGTTTTGAAGACACAAATAACCAACCTGTGTTCAAACCTGTTCATGACTTTACAACCTTTATCATATCCACTCTGTCATCCCTAATCTGTTCAGCCTTTTCGCATAAGGCAGTCATTCTGTCCCATTTATCACTTATCACCCTTCTCTGTACTTTTTCCAGTTCTGCTACATCATTTCTGAGATGGGGGTAACCATAACTGCAAGC
Source organism: Microcaecilia unicolor (assembly GCF_901765095.1). Taxonomy (NCBI): domain Eukaryota; kingdom Metazoa; phylum Chordata; class Amphibia; order Gymnophiona; family Siphonopidae; genus Microcaecilia; species Microcaecilia unicolor. Next base: position 39,571,314 of record NC_044039.1, read on the forward strand.
AATATTAACACCTTAATTGAGCTGCATTTTGTAAACCTTGCATTTGTGTCCCTGGATGACAGGTTACATGAGTGATTGAGCCGACCTGTTGACCAGTGGCAGCCAATCTGTTTGTTTTATCTTTTCTATCTTAATTTCGATGTTTTTTTCCTTTTTATCTGATTGTATATTTTAGATTGTACACCACTTAGATCTGCTTATTCAGTATAAGTGGTATAAAAAGTTTTAATAAACCATACGTTAACTGCAAAATCCACACAGCTGAAAAAAAAAAAGCATGAAAGACCAATATAATTGTTCACTGCAATTCATATTGGGCAGCACAGTGCCTCATCCTTAGCTTCATTTATTCCTGGAGTGCCATAATACCTACAAGCCACATGAATAAAGAAATGCAGGGTTTATTCAACACCTATACCAATTAAGCATGGCATTATCCTCACACCTGCTGTTGCTACAAACTCAACTCATGTCCCTACTGAATGCTATTTATTCTGCACCTGGATCTCATGCCAGCTAGGGATTTAGCTGTAATCTGTGGTGGGAGGCAGCCTTAGGTACACAGAAGCCCTTTAAACATCTTCTTAGTATTATGTTACACAGTACAGTATTCCTATGGTCCCCTTTATATTGAAGTGGGTCAGACATGCATTTATCATTCACTGACAGAGCTCACATAAAAGAGGGCAGGTCTTAAACAAGAATGTACTTCCACAGCTGTACCAGACTGGACTTATTCCTTCCTGGCCCAATCAAAGAAGGGGATTAGATCAACAGCCTAAGGGGCCCTTTTACTAAGCATTGTAGGAGCATATGTGCGTCCTACGCATGACAATTTTGAATTACCGGCTGGCTACCGCGAAGCCCAAGTGGTAATTTCATTCATTTCGACGTGCACCTGCTACATGTCCTGTAAAGTTTATGGCACGTGCACTGGGTGGTAACCGTCATTGTATGTGCGCTGATGATTACTACCCCGGTTAACGTGCGAGACTTTACCGCTAGGTTCAATGGGTGGTGGTAAGGTCTCAGGCCCAAATGGCGCGCCAATTTTTTATTTTGCTGCACGTCCATTTTCGGCTAAAAATTTTTTTAAAGGCCCTATTTGCAGGTGTGCTAACAAATAGATCGCGCACATGAATACATGAGTCTACACCAGCGCAGGCCATTTTTTGGTGCACCTTAGTAAAAGGACCCCTAAATTAGCAGCTATACCTTAAAGCTACTTATAGAGAGGGGCATGGAATTCTCTCACCCAGTCTTCAAACTGTTCAGTTATAAAGACAAACTGTATAAGGTGGAGGTGTAACTTGAAATCAATGCTATTCATTTCACACAGCCTCAAAACACTTCCACAGACTGTAAGAGCCAATGGTCTATATGTATAGAGGGTAGAGATCACATTCAGTGTTAGAGTTCTGTGCTATGGTAAGGGTCGGTGATTTCAATAGGATAAACTTGCGAGGTCTGCACACAGAAGACAGCATACCACTGGCCCTTTCGCTTTTTCCCAATCACCATCTCTCACCTGCTGAGCTGCTTTGAAGGTCAGACAAGCAGACATCTGCCTGCAGTAAATTCAGCCTCCAACTTCTGCAGCCTCTTCTCCTGTAAAATGCGCAGGGAAAGCACATATAAAATAAGGCTTTGCATGGCTATAGGTGGCTGAAGCAAATTCCAGTACATATTGCTCAGGCGACATGAGAAAAATCAAAACAGCTGGCAGTAAACAACCCCCCATTTTTAGATATCTATTCTAGGTTAACGGTGGAAGGTCAGAGCTGAAAATGACAGAACGTACGCAGACTAACTTGTTCGATTTGCATGGCGTTTACTCATAACTGTATACACTACATGCAAAGTGAGGACTAGGCTGGTATCCATCCCACATTTATGTCTGTCTACTGGGAAAAGGCTTCCCTTATGATACTTTCTGTCCCCCTTTTAAAAGCAGTGCTTCTGCAGCTACTGAGCTAACACTTAGTAGAGTAGATTAAGAAAAGGTAAAATTACAAAACAGTGGGAACGATAAGAGGAGGTACCTGTTGCATCTGACAAGATGGACTCTTGTCCTTGTAATTAGTTAACCAGCTTTGTGGTTGTGTTTCCTACAAAAGATTCAATTTGGTTACCCTTCCAGCAATGGCTCTCACCTTTTGAGCAATCATGTTGCAGATTCTGGTAAAAATCTTCATTCAGGAGCTTGTACAGTTGACGTTCTTTTAGCGAGGTTTTATCTCGAAACGCCTCTGTGACCTTCTTCCATTCCTCCTCAGTCTGACACAACAGGACCAAGTACCCTGGCCTGGCTGTGAGCCTGTAGAACAAGACTGGCCTTATTCATGGTGTCCCCTACCACCACCATACTGCCTGGAGTGGTTCTATTTACATGTCAGGCACAGACCAAGCTACTCAACAGTTGTCCTTCAATACTGTGTGCAGCTCTGTTTTGCACACTGCTCTCTTCAAACAGATTAACTGCTAGTAATAATGAAAACATGATTCTTGAGCATTTGCAGGGCCTCTGTAACTGAGGATGTCGGTCTGTAGAGCCTGATAGAAGATGAAGGGATGCAGATGCCATTATGGGAAGGAGTGAAGCAGCTTAATAGAGAGGGCAGGGGGGAGAAGTGGAAAGGATATGCAACTCATCTCAAAGCAGTCTCCAAAACAGAAGTGAGGTAGAGAGCTATACACTGCAGAACCAAAGTGGGTTCAGAATTTACAGAGGAGGGTACAGGAAGGGCACCTTTATGCTGGATCAGCATTAAAACCCAGCTTGTTTTATTAATGAACTGAAGCCAAGGCAATTTATTTACTTCCATTTATTACATGCCCTAATGAAGAATACTTCAAATGAAAATAAAATTATATCTAACATAAATAAAACATATAAAGGCACATGCCACTTAACCACTGCAACCTTTCTACCTGTGTGAACAATGCTTCCAGGACTTTTTGTCACCTAATACCACATTACTTCTGATTTTGTAGTAACTCAGCAAGCTTATTTGCATTCACTATCCCTGGTGCTGTTCAGTGGAAATGGGTCAGGGTTTTCATGACACCCCTAATGAATATGCATGAGAGAGATTTGCATGCATACTGTCAGGGATATCCTGAATACCTGACCTGTTTTACAGATTTAAAGGACTGGAAGAGAATGCCACTGATCTACTGCAAAGTGGATCTCTTGGTCTAATTTTCCTTGTATGTTTTAGCTTTGGCTTCTTACCATATCTTGCCTGTGGCTCCTGTACTGTCAGTATTGCTTCAGTCTTATTGCTGAAAGAATAAAAGGAAAGAACACTGAGAACATGGCTAGAATAATCCCTCTTCTCTGTATCAGTAATGAGTTTCAGCTTTCCACAGTGGAAATAGTCTTTTCCACCATATTACTGTATAGATAGATTTTCTGGCAACGATGACAGGCGCTATGGAGGTGCAGCTTTGATTATCAGACGTAAACAGGACCAAGTCATTGTGGATAAGTAAAAAGCTGGATAAGTAAAAAGTTGGATAATACAGAAAACAATGGTAACCCCTTAAAAAAATGCATGGAAAACATACTTTATGCATAAAGAGCAGCATAGACTATCTGTATTTAAAACACAGTATTGTTTATTAACAATAACCAGCAGCGTGTGAAGCTGGAAAACAGGAAGAGAACCTATGCGCTTAACGGCAATACGATGACATCAGGGGGGGGGGGGTCTGTCAGATATGCCGGAGGGGGTGGGGGGGGTCGGATAATCAAGACTATGTAGTTCTATAACTGTGTGCCTATAATTAGGCATCCAGGGGGGGCAGCAGGTGGGAGCCTATTCTATAAAGGATTTTAGGCACCTACTTGCTTTATAGAATACTAGCATATCAGCAAAAATACATATTTACAGATGCAAGCACTTACTCAGCTAGAGAGTGTGTGCGCCTGAGTTCCAGCGATATGTGCATAAGTTACACACATAACTGTGCACCTCACCCAGACACTGCCCTGTGTACACTCACTTGAAAACTACACATTAGCAAAAATACACATATAATTACAGAATAGTGGTCAGGCGGAATATTGCAACCAAAAAAGTGTATCAATAATAACTAATAGGGAGACTAAACAACAATCAACATAAGGGTCCTGTTTACTAAGGTGCACTAGCGTTTTTAGCAAATGCTAACCGTGTAGATGCCACTGGAATATTATAGGCGTTTACACGCTTAGCGCACGCTAAAAACACTAATGCATCTCTAGCATGGCTTAGTAAATGGGGCCCTAAGAGTTTCCAACATTTACTCTAATACATTTTTTTTATGGACCGATGATGAAAATTGGTGCTGGTATATGAGGGGCCCTTTTACTAAGCCGCGTAGGCGCCTACATGCGCCAATTCAGAACTACTTCCTGGCTTACTGCGTGGTCTGGGCGGTAATTTCATTTTCTACGCATGTCCAGTAGGTGTGTGCCGGAAATTTTCCAGTGTGCAGCACTAACCGGGCGGTAATCGGCATTGTACGCCTGCTGACGATTACCGCCTGGTTAATGCGTGAGACCTTACCGTTATGTGAATGGGTGGCAGTAAGGTCTCGGGCCCAAAATGGACACAGACCAATTTTCATTTTAATCGCACATCCATTTTCAGCCACAAAAAGAAATAGGCCTTTTTTGCAGGCGCACTGAAAAATGGACCTGCGTGCATCCAATACACACGTCTACAACAGCGCCGGCCATTTTTCGGCGCACCTTAGTAAAAGGACCCGAGTGTTCTCTGTGAAACACATTTTGGATTTACCCACCTTTTGTTGGTCCATAAAAAAAATTTATTAGAGTAAATGTTGAGAAACTGTTATTTTGTGTAGGAGGCGGAATATTGGAATATACGCACATGCTAGTATTCTACTCATTTAGTGTTAAAGAAATTCTCCTGTTAAGAGGACCTGACTCTAAAAAGCTAAGTAATTCTGAGTTTTTGGAGCATATAAGAATTTTGGTATATTTTGGCAGTTTTGACAAGGGTTTTTAAAACTCACACACAAGAAAGGACATTGGTGTTTGAAAAAAGAAAAATTTTAAATTGATGTAATTTGAGGTTAGGCCGATGATGAAGCAGCCCAGCCCCTGTGAGCTATAAAGATATATATAGCCGGGGGCTTCTTGAGGCCTTTCCTTTAAACATTAAAAGTATAGTGTAAATTCATGTCAATTGAGCAATATATATGTTCTTGATCTCCTCACTTAATTTGTTTAGTATTCTACTCATTTACACATACTCAATGCGTAAATGCTAGCGTATACACTAATGAACTACCCCAAGTATATTATGCAGATGCTGTATTTACTATTACAAATTCCAAAAAGTTTACAAGAAATCCAGGTGTGCAAAAACAGGCATCGGACTCAATCAATGGTTCTTGATTCTAGTTTTCTTCAGGTTTGTTTATTTAGAGTCAGCAAGCTACACAAATTAACCCGGTTCTTCGGGCATTTGCCAAATCTCATGCATACTTTTGTACACATTCTAGAACTGACCAGATTTAAAAGTTCTTCTCCTCAAACAAATGGCCAATGTGTAGGCCACAAGTAGCATGTGCTGTAGCCCCAACCCCATAGAACATACCACTATGGTGTACAACAGTGAGTCATGAATGCAGGCTTAATTTCTGGCAGACAGCCCAGAAATGGAATTCTGACACGTTTTTTTCTGGTTTCCAAGGAAGCAGAGCAGAACGGCACAGTAATTAGTCCTGGCTCCCCTCCTTCCTGAGTGGTCACTTCTGCCCCCTGCCCCCAAAGAGTGTCATGTGGAGCAGAGCCAGCAGCAATGTAGACTGCCTCTGACCCTTAAGGCCCCCCCATAAGTAAGGAAAGGAAGGAGACATGATTGGGGGCATGGAAGAGTGAGGAGAGATCAAAGGAGCTCTGGGTTGCATGGGGTGGGAAGAGAAGTAGTGAGTACATCAGAGGTTCTATGGGGTGTGAGAGGATGGTGGGACTAGGCTGTGTTTGAGAGGACTGGAGGGACAGAAAACTGTGAAGGAATGAGAAGAAATGTGGTAAGGGAGGAGAAGCAGTATGAAGTACTGCTCCATTTCCTTCGTCCACCCTCCCCCCCCCCTACTGAGGAAAGAGCAGATCACTGATTTATCCTGTTTGCTGATGGGCAATTACAATATCCATGCAGCAAATTCTTACTTTGTTCATTTTTTTTTTTATTTCGCATTTATATCCCACATTTTCCAATTAACATTGTTTCAATGTGGCTTACAATAGTAATAAATTAGGTATATATTTGTGTAGGAGAATTAGCGTGTAGGCTAGCGGTAGAATGCATACTAACAAAATGATGGATTTCTTCCCATATCTAATCGAGGTAGGAAACAGTTAATTTCACTGCTGGTGTCTCATTTTGAGTCTTCATAAAACAACCCTTTTGAAGAAAAAAAGCTTTAAGGTGTTTCCGAAGTTCAAGTAGTTATTCATGCTTCTTAAGTCACTCGGGAATGAGTTCCAACTTTTAGTGCAAAGGCAGGTGAAACATGACAAGTAAACTGATTTGTATATCAGTCCCTGGCAGTTGGGGAAATGAAGTGTAAGGTAGCAACTTGCTTCCGTGATAATGTTGTGTAGCAGCAACGTTATTAGGTCTGTCATATATCCGGATGCAAGGCCAAAAATGATTCTGTATGCTAGGGTACAAAGCTTGAAGGTTATTCTTGCCTTGATAGGGAGCCAGTATAAGGCTTGTAATAATGGGCTTCGCTCTGTCAACGTGTGATTTTCTGTAGATCAGTTGTACAGCGGTATTTTTTGCAGTCTGTAATTTTAGGACTTGATCTTTTGCATCGCGCGTATACTCTGTTGCAATAATCTACATGTGCCAAGGTCAAGAGTTGTACTAACATATGGAAGACTCTCTTGGAAAGTAGCTTCTAATGTGTCTTAGCTTCCACATTGTTCGGAACATTTTTGTTATGATACTTGTCACTTGTAGTTCACGGACTAGTGTAACCCCTAACATTTCAGGTTATCTGCGATCAGGTACGTGATCCCATCTAGGGTCATGCCGGGGAAGGTCTCTTTGCAGTAGGTGGACGTTAGTAGTAGGAATTTGGAAACATTCTGACAAGTTAATGGTGGTTTGTAGAAGTGAAGGGAGGGCTACAAGATTATCTGTACACAAAGGAGAATGTACCACTAGTACAATAGCAAAGTGGAGGGAGTAGGCTAGGAGTGAAGACAATCAGAGGGGCTGTAGACTATTAAGAGATCAGAGAGAAAAGCAGTTACATTTCCCCTGTTCATACCTGAAAGCAAGCTCTTCCAGTAGTTTTTTCCGCTTTGGGGGTCGGCCTCTCCTCTTCACAGGTTTTTCTAAACTATTTTCTTGGCTTCTTGGTACTCTATTTATATAACATAAAATAAACAGCCATAAAACAAAAGCCTATGGAAAAAGGCACCACACAAATGTCCAAACCATATAAGAATACCAGTCTGTGGTGGAAATAAAGAGTTCCTTCTAGGAACGGGATAATAGTTCAGAATGGCAGGAAAAGGGGCCAATCAATCTAATGATACTGATGAAAGGAATGGTAATATACTCGCTTTGATCATATACAAAACATACTATTCCAAGTACTCAATTCTATGCATACTTACAACTAAGACATTATCTACACTCTCTTGAGTTGATACATGAGGTTTCACTAAAACAGGTGCAGAGATGAAATGAAAATTTTGTTATTAAACTGATACAAAATGGGGAAAAGTAGACTACCAACAGAATTAGGAGGAGGATTAAGTAGTGATGGCTGGAAATATGATTTAGGGCAACATATAAATATCTACAGATATCCAAATATCTTGACAGTGGCCTACAAGATATCCACATATTCATATGTTAAGAAATGCAATTCAAACATTTTTTTCAGTCTATATAGACAAATATTAAAGGATATAAAATGGGAAGCAGTGATTCAGAGATTGTGTTGGAAATATAGAACAGAACAAGGCACATTAACGCATAATTTTGTGTAGTGCCATAAGACACAAACGTTTTGGGGACAGGTTCTTACTGTAATATTACAGTCCTAACCTTTCTTTTGAGTGTACAACTGTTGCCAAATCTACTAAAGTACGGAAATTCTTTTCAAGAAAGATGCAGAGAAATTTGAACAAATTGCTTTATCGATAGCCAGAAATGTAGCTTACATCACTGGGCAGATAACCTTTGGTTCTATGGCTACAACAGGTTAAATAAATGTAAAACTAGTTCAGATGGCGGCAAGACACTGGGCTAGTGTCAGACATCTTGGAGCCCAGGGCACAAATGTGCAAGGAGGCCTCAAAGCCTGACAGACTATGTGCTGTGCTTCAGTTTTGGACAGGCTTGGAGCCCTTTCTGGTACGGGGGTCTAGAATGTGGCTAGTGAGAATGTGTTTAGAAAACACTTTATTTTCTAGTATGTGAAAACAACATAAAATCATCTTTGATTTGACAAGTTATACAGGTATGGGGGGTATAGGCACCACTTATGTGCCACACGGTAGCAGTTAGTTGCTATATGCACTAGGTGCCATTCTATGAGATAGCGCCTAAATACACATATCACTTGGCATGCCTACACACGCCAACTTATGCCTGCTATTGACATAGAGTAAAGGGTAAGCCAAAACACATTGGCACACTGATGCCGACCTTACGCCAGTATTCTACAAAGCAGTGGTTCCCAAACCTGGTCCTGGAGGCACTCCAGGGCAGTCAGGTTTTCAAGAATATCCACAATGAATATTCATGAGAGAGATATTTGCATGCAGTGAAGGCAGTGCATTTAAATCTCTCTTATGAATATTCCTTGTGGATATCTTGAAAACCTGTTTGGCTGGGGTGCCTCCAGGACCAGGTATAGGAACCACTGCTATTAAGGTAATCTTGGTGCCAAGATGACATTATAGCATTGGAGCCAAGTCCATGGCATTGGGGGCACCCAGACTGAGGTGCTAATTTATAGAATTGCCCTTATGGTGTTTTTGAGAAGCAGGTATGTATGAACGTAAGTGGTCGAGTATGAATCATGGTGATAAACTACTAATGTACAATTCAGGTCTTTTATTAAATATTGCAAAAAAGTAATGTATGGCAACTGGTTGGGAAGACTATCTGATGATATATTACTGCTATAGAAAAAAAATTGAAACTGTTTTTAAGTATTGTTTAGCAGGTTAATGAATGTTCATCTATCGTGGCTGTTCTCATCTTAAATGAGATTTAAAAAAATACTAGATCATTAACTCATGAAGGAAATCACCTTAAAAAGTACACATCTCTGGCTAACTGACTTTAGATAGGATGCAGCAAGAGTAGCCAATCACTTGGACTGGATGGTATATATTGGTTTATAGTTATTCAGATTTGTTGAATTGCATTTTTAATGAACTAATTCAGAGTACTAATAGAACTAAGAAATGAAATTGCAGATCTGCTTTTAGTAATTTAAAAAATACATTTACAAATTAAGGGGCCCTTTTACTAAGCTGTGGGGAAAAAGGGCCCTGCGGTAGTGGTGGGGGCCATTTTTCACCCGTGCGCCAGGGCCCCTTTTACCGCAGCCGGTAAAATGCCACCCCCCCCCCCAAAATGGCCACACAATAAGATAACTCTTACCGGTGTGGCTATGTGGCGGGGAGCAATTACTGCCACCCACGAGGTGGCTGAAAGGGCTCCTGTGGTAAACCTGCGGTAACCGTGCAGCGACAATGCCAGATTACTGCCGGGTTAGCACCACACTAGGGAAACAAATTTCCCAGAAGCCAGAAATGGCACTCGCTCCAGCCGGAAGTACCGCCACGGCTGCATTGGCTAGTGGTAATTCCGTTTTAGTGTGCAAAAGACCCCATAGTGTGGTACCAGAAGATCGTCTAATACAACGTCAATTTTTAAACAAGTGTTACAGAGATGACCTTGGAAATCGTCAGGCATAACATTAGAGACTATTATACAGAACAAAATTACTGACATACACACAGGATGGATTAATGGAACAAAGACAACAGTAAACAGGAATAATGACTGGGGTGATCAAAATTTGCTGACAACACAAAGTTATTCAAAATTATTAAATCACATGAGTATTGTGAGAAATTATAAGACCCTATAAGATTGGGAAACTGGGCATCCAAATGACAGATGACATTTAATGTTGGCAAGTGCAAAGTAATGCATTTAGGGAAGAGGAACCAAATGATAGTTACATGATACAAGGTTCCACATTAGGAGCCATCACTCAGGAAAAGAATCTAGGTGTCATTGTTGATAACATGTTGAAATCCTTTGCTCAGTGTGCTGTAGCAGCTAAGAAAGCAACAGAATGTTAGGATTTATTAGGAAAGGAATGGAGCAGAATATTATAATACCTTTATATTGCTCCATAGTGCAACTGCATCTCGAATATTGTATGCAATTCTGGTCAACACATCTTAAATAATAGTGAAATTAGAAAGAAGATATAGAGAAAAGCGACCAAAATGATAACGGGATTGGATGAGTTCCCTATGAGGAATGTTAAAGAAGTTAGGCACCTTCAGCTTGAAAAAGAGACAGCTGAGTGGAGATATGATAGAGATCTATAAAGTCATGAGTGGGAATGGAATGGGTAGATGTGAATCACTTGTTTACTCTTCCCCAAAAGTACAAGGACTAGGGGGCATGCAATGCAGCTACTAAGTAGAAGATTTAAATCAAATCAAGAAAATATTCTTCACTCTACATGTAATTAAGCTCTGAAATTCATTGCCAGATAATGTGGTAAAAGCAGTTAGTGCAGCAGGGTTAAAAAAGGTTTAGACAAGTTCCTATAAGAAAATCCATAAACCATTATTAAGGTGGACTTGGGAAATCCACTGCTTGTTCCTGGAATAAGGAACAAGAAATTGATTTTCCTCTTTGGGATCCTACCAGGTCCTTCTGACCATTGAGGTGGTGGGAAACAAGATACTGGGCTTGATGGACCTTCAGTCTGTCCCAGTATGACAACACATATGTACTTACGGTGTAGGAAAAAGACCCTAAAAGGCAATACAAATTACATTTATTTTTATTTTTTTTATTACATTTGTACCCCACGCGTTCCCACTCATGGCAGGCTCAATGCGGCTTACATGGGGCAATTGAGGGTTAAGTGACTTGTCCAGAGTCACAAGGAGCTGCCTGAAGTGGGAATCGAACTCAGTTCCTCAGGACCAAAGTCCACCACCCCTAACCACTAGGCCACTACTGTGGAGGGGTGTTGCTAACAAATTTCTGCTGTCTGCTGATAATACCAGAGTTATCCTCCAGATGGAAAAGACAAAATGAAGCATGATCTAAGAGGTGAGCTGTGAAGTGGTTGTCGGCTAAGATTCAATATAAACCTCCCCCCCCCCCTCGAGTTATGCATTTATGGTGCAGAAATCCAAGGGAAGCAGCAAGAAGTAAAGGGGGGAGGGTCCTAAATATCGATGTCAACAAATCAGGAAAGATATGGTCTCCAGCATACCCTGGTTTATGGGTGAGGTTCATGCCGTCATGGTATACACAACAAGTCATTTGGTAACATTACCCTGAAAGAGACCAAGAGGGGCATAATCGAAAGGGACGCCCAAGTTTTGTTGAGGACGTCCTCGCAAAATGTCCTGATGGAGGGGCGGGGAAACCCGTATTATCCAAAACAAGATGGACGTCCATCTTTTGTTTTGATAATACGGTTGGGGGCGCCCAAATCTTGAAATTTAGGGTCGTCCCTAGACTTGGTTGTTTCTGATTTTCGGCGAAATGGAAACCAAGGACGCCCATCTCAGAAACGACCAAATGCAAGCTCTTGGTCGTGGGAGGAGCCAGCATTTCTAGTGCCACTGGTCCCCCTGACATGCCAGGACACCAACCAGACACCCTAGGGGGCACTGCAGTGGACTTCATAAAATGCTCCCAGGAACATAGCTCCCTTACCTTGTGTGCTGAGCCCCCCAAACCTCCTACAACCCACTACCCCCACTGTACACCACTACCATAGCCCTTACAGGTGAAAGGGGGGCAACCTAGATGTGGGTATAGGGGGTTCCTGGTGGGTTTTGGAGGGCTCGCTGTTTCCTCCACAAACGTAACAGGTAGGGAGGGGGATGTGCCTGGGTCCGCCTGCCTGAAGTACACTGCACCAGGGACCTGCATATTGCTGTGATGGACCTAAGTATGACATCTAGGCTGGCAAAAAATATTTTTAAAATCTGTCTTTGAGGGTGGGAGGGGGTTAGTGACCACTGGAGAGTAAGGGGAGGTCATGCCCGATTCTCTCAGGTGGTCATCTGGTCATTTGGCCACCTTTTGTTGCCTTGGTCGTAAGAAAAACAGGACCAGGTAAAGTCGTCCAAGTGCTCGTCAGGATGCCTTTTTTTCCCCATTATGGATCGAGGACGTCCATGTGTTAGGCACGCACAAGTGTCACCTTGCTACGCCTCTGATACGCCCCCTTGAACTTTGGCCGTCCCTGCAACGGAAAGCAGTTGGGAACGTCCAAATTGGCTTTCGATTATACCGATTTGGACAGCCCTGGGAGAAGGACGCCCATCTTCCGATTTGTGTCAAAAGATGGGCATCCTTCTCTTTCGAAAATGAGCTGCAAGTGATCATATCTGATCACCTTAAGGCAGCAAAACTGTAACAAAGTAGTGTCTAACAGATTTTACAATGGACAGGGAAATTATGGGGGGGGGGGGGGGGGGGGCAGTAACGCCTCCTTACAAATCACTGATGAGATATTTGCTGGAACTATTAACAGTTTCCATTAACAAAACAGCTCCTTCCACACTGCATTTCTCACTGAACAAGCAAGACAGCCTATTTTATCACCAACTGATTATGCATTGATTAGAAAATATAATCTGGAGACAGGAAGAAATAAGTTAGCTTGGTGGGGCAGGGGGAAGTGTGGGAGAAGAAGAGGAAGGGGCAAATCAATTGCTGTCTTTCATGTTTGTATGTATGTATGTATGAATTTTTAAAAAAATTATTTAATAAATGCGACTGAAAAGGTGGACTTAACGTAGTGGATCCAAATGGCCGATTTTTCATGTCACAGATCGTTAGCAGTCTGAAAATTTACATGTTGAACTTCTGTAATTTTTTTTTTCACATAGAAGAATGGTATTAGGACTTTTGTATTACAAATTGTTTGCTCTACAGAATTCATTAAAGTCTCATTTTTTTGTTTCTGGTAACTTAGCCACCTTTCCAGAGATGGTTGTCTGGTTCTCCGCATACATCTTACAAAGACATTGACAAAGAGTGGAGCTAGTCCAATTAAGAGTTACCAAAATGATGCAGGATCTGCTCAAAAGCTCTGTGAACTAGACCTTAGGATCTAAATGAGTGTATCATAGAGGAAAGGAATGATGTGGGATATGATACAGACATTCAAATATAACTTGAAGGTATAAATAGTACAAGAAAATATATTCCAGTGGATAGGATGCTCTAAGTTCAGTGTTTGTCAAGCCAGTTCTGGAGAATACCCTAGCCAGTGTGGTTTAAACAGGCTATCCATCAGATTACTGACTCCTGAGCAGGCAATTTATGGCCGAAAACACGGTTCCGTGTCGAGTCTGTATGCATTTTGATATCTGCTTAATAAATTTGCTGCAACTCGCCTCTGGATTACATCTGTGTTTTGTTGGCCTACGTCCCTTCCCTACTCCCCTGGTACTTGTAATAAAATAGCCCATCTTAACAGTCATCCAGATTGATAATTCCACCCCCCGACAATGCTAAAAGCAAATATTAGTATAATCAGATGCTGACATCCTACATCAAATCAAAGATGTGGTATCCACAGCATGGACTGGTACTACCACAGGCATCAGATAGCTGTATAATGCAATACATTACAGAAGTACGGGCTTGACTATGGAGGTAGTCAAGATCAGTGTGCATTTGGCTAGTTAGTACTACTTAAATAATTTATTGGACCACTAAATCAGGTCAACTTACATTAACCTATGAATTAAATGTGCCTTTAGGTTCTAACAGGTGTTAAAAATATTATTTTATTAAAATGAATGTGTAAAACAACCAAAACAAAAAAATAAACGTCCCAACCATGGGTAAAGCCTAAACAAACTAAAATAACCAACATTTTGACCAATGCAATCCATACCAATGTGATCCCCATTTCATAGGTCTTTTCTGATAATATGTTGCAAAGGAAGCCATGACATTAAAATATAAATCCACATATGGCATCCAGTTTTCTCCTACTAAGTACGCAACTATGGAACGCACTACCAAAGCCATAAAAACGTGCACGCCCTAACAATCTTCCGAAAACTACTGAAACCAACTTGTTCAAGAAGGCATATCATAATGATCCATGCTAAATACTAGACAACTAAACTTTAAATGAACAGACAAAACTGAACTCTTTACACTAGACTGATAACCGTTGTTGCTACTAATGAAGTTACGCAATACGCACTACCACCTTATTTCTCTTGTCGGAAATGACTTTTGATAGTGATTATCTATACTTATTTATAATTCATTCTATCACTCAGGAACTTCAAGGCAATACCCACTTGTATTTTATTATACCATTTATGTGCCGTATGCAATACTACTTGTATTCTCCATCCGGAAATGGCGATCGCCATTACGGCATAATGTAAGCCACATTGAGCCTGCAAATTGGTGGGGTAAGTGGGATACAAATGCAACAAATAAAATAAAAAATTATTTCCACGTTCAGTATTTCCTTCTTTCCTCTAGTTCTGTTGAAAAGAGTCTGGGATCTGGCAGCACAAGTCTTGACAACTACCTAGGAATCTTCCTCTATTTTAATAGACCCTCTGCTCTTCCTAGTCTAGTCGTTGCAGCAATGGTCCTGAGGCTGGAAGTCATGCACCATGGTTACGCCAATTCCTGTATTGTGGGCTCTAAATCCAGTGACCAAGCATCACCTCTAATGAGCATGACACTTCTCGTCTTCAACAGGGGCTACGAATCTGAACAGGGCAGGATTAAAACATAGGCAAACTATGCATATACCTGTGTCCAAATATTGGGGTTCTCTCAAATCTACTAATTCAGGTGCTTTCAATCAGATTTTTGTCCTGGTAGGTCAGCTGCAGGTAAAAAGTGGTTTGCATTTCCCCACACCCTGTGTATTGACCTCCAGTCAGCAAGAGTTGATGATTAGTGCCGCTTACTGCCTCATTTATTTATTGGGATTTATTAACCATCTGTTTTTCCTTGCAGTCAGAACCAGAGGCGTAGCCAGCCTTCCGTGGGGGAGGGGTCCAGAGCCCGGGGGGAGGGGGCACATTTTAGCCCGACCCCCGGTGCCGACCCCCCCCCCCCCCCCGCCAACATTGCTGAAGAGCAGGAAGGACTGAGAAGACGTCGGCTGGCGGGGAGTGGGATCCCCCGCCAGCAAAAGTAAAGGTAGGCGGCGGCGGGGGCAGGTTCGCCGGGAGGGGGGTCCAGGGGTGAATCTGCGGGGGCCCCGGCCCCCTCAGGCCCCACGTAGCTACGCCACTGGTCAGAACACCAAAGGGCCCCATTTGTGTGAGTTTTAAAAAGTATTTACATTACCATGAGGCATTTTGCCCAGGATTCACCATAGGGTCAGTTATATTTTGAATAGGAACACAGCTTCTACAGACCTAGTCAACCAAAGGATCCTTCATATGGTAGCATGTAGCACTGCCACTGAGCCACCGGACTGGTTTGAAATTAAATTTAATTGCCACTTTGCTGGTGCTCCTTAGTCAGTTGCCTTTTGCTTTTTAAAGGCAGAGTCCAATAAAAGGAGAACTTGTAAACAAGCTATTAAGGTTGAAGATCTGTTTCTTATGGACTAGGGCTATAAATGGTCCACAAAAACAACTTTTTAGATGTAACTGTCTGTTCCTATAAAAATTGGCCTTTTGGGGACCAGCTCATAAATAAAACCCTAAAGCAAATCATGGCCACCAGGATTTTCCACAGAGCCACATGGCACTATTGAAGTCACATATGCCATAGTTCCATAGAAATGCTATACTGGTCTCACAAGGCATCAGGCTCCAACAATGCACCCAAACTGGCAACTCTGAGGATATCTTGTAAGCTCAGGACCTCAGGTTAACTGTCACCCTACCCCCATTATTTCCAGTTTTAACAGCCCTAAAACAGCAAAACTGAACACAGAATCCACAGCTGAAATCAGTAGCATAATCCCCATTTAGACAACCCATGGAATCTGGCAAATCTTAAGATCCCTTAAATCAAATTCCTGTAGCAGATTTTTGTGGGTCACTAGAAATATATTACTGTATTCCTGATGAACCTGAAACTTGAATCTGTTTGAGGATGGTTATGCAATATCTATAATTTGTGGAGAAGCTGAGTGGCAGTGATCCTACCATTTCTGATAACAGCCCAAATGTCAACATTTTTAACATGGCAGGGAAATCAGGGGGAAACACCACCACAAAGGTCGTTGAAAAAAAAAGTGTATCTGGCCTCAAATGGAACGACAAGGCACATCCAAATACAGAGGAAGCAGTATTTATTAAAAAAAGACCCAACACAGCCCATTTTCAAGACAGGAAGTCATCATTATTTATTTATTTACTAGCTCTACCCGGCCACGCGTTGCTGTGGCTCAGTCTGGTTAAAATGTGGGATACAAATGCAATGAATCTATATAAATAAAAATGTAAATGTTCGTTTGTTCAAAAGAAAGAAAGAAAAGAGTGCACATTTCTAATATGTTTAATTCACAATGCTTGTGGGTATACAATATTTTTTGTTTTTCCATTGTGTGTGCAGAGATAGCGATTGTCTGGTTTGCTGACTGTAGAACATGCAACATATAATTGTCCCATGTGAGAAGCAATCCGTGTGTAGATGTAAATGGGTGAATTCTAAAGATTGGCCCTGAGCTTTGTTGATGGTGATTGCAAACGCCAATCGAATTGGGAATTGCAATCTGTTAAATTGAAATAGCATATCTGTTGGAATCATAGGAATGCGAGGAATGAGGACATGTTCACCTTTGAAAGGTCCTGTCAAGATTGTTGCTTGTACGACATTGCTCATTAATTTTTTTACTGCAAGCCGCGTGCGGTTGCAAAGCTTTGGCTGGTTGATATTTCGCAACATGATAATTGGCCGGTGGCATCCCTGGCAGATCGAGTGAATTGAAAAAGTCTGTTGGATAATTAAGCGCTTCATCTACTTCCAGAACAGTGTCGACGGACTTGTATGTGAGTGGCTCGCTTTGAATGTTAGACTGAATAATATTGTTCAGTTCGTAGACGTCTTTGTTCTTGGCCTCAAATAGCTCATTCACTCAGCGAATCGTGATTCTTATAATTGGTTTGAATATTGGGAAATACTTTTCAACCAATTGTTGTTTTGAGGTCAGTAAATTGCAGAAGTTATGAGGCAATGAAATTCGTCCTGAGGTCAGATCAACCGGCACCTTTCCGTTCCCAATTTTCAGCAATTGATGTGAGAATACCTGAGGTGATTGATTGTTTTGCAGCTGGACACGCATATTTGTAGTTAAGTTTAACGTCTTTACGTGTTGCCACAAAGTAGAGTATTTTAGGCAAGCATTTATTTTGTCTGCTGGTGTCGATCGAGGAAGTACAGGTAATGTTTGCCTGAAATGTCCTGCAAGCAATATTAATGTGTTCCCAAATGGTCTGATGTTTCCACGCAAATCTTGCAATGATCGATCAAGAGCCTCGAGCAATGTTTTTTGCTGTGCTGTTTCCTCGGCACGTATTTGAGCCATTCTTTGTCTGTTTCGCTCGTTCGCTGATGCCCGTTCTTCCAGTTTGATTTGCAATTGTAGGTATATAAAAACACGCGCGTATTCGAATGCAATGTTGTGTCGAAATTTCAAAGCAATTGGTGAAGAACTTTCGTAGATTTAAGCCTCTCAGCCTGTCGTGTTGATTCTGTTGAGAACGAAGCAGATCTGAAGCTGCAGAACGCGATCACCGTGCTCGCAACCGTGCATCGTCAAGTCTGGCTGCACATCGCTCTGCTGCTTCCTGGGCACTTATTTGAGCCATTCTTTGTGTGTTTCGCTTGTTCGCTGATGGCCGTTCTTCCTCAGTTTGATTTGCAATTACTTGTCGCACTGCTTCCGCTCCGCGAGTACGACAGCTGTGACATCTATATAGTAGGTAATAAAAACATATAGGTATATAAAAACATGCGCGTATTCGAATGCAACGTTGTGTCCAAATTTGAAAGCAATCGGTGAAGAACTTTCGGAGATTTGAGATTTTGAACAAACGAACATTACATTTTTATTTATTAGATTCATTGCATTTGTATTCCATTTTCCCACCTATTTGCAGGCTCAATGTGGCTTACAGAGTTTTTATGACAGTCATTCCATGATATCAGATACACTTAGAGGCATATTTTCAAAGCACTTAGCCTTCCAAAGTTCCATAGGTTTCTATGGAACTTTGGAAGGCTAAGTGCTTTGAAAATATGCCTCTTAGTATGTATAGAGATTAAGTAAGGGACGAGAGAAGAAAGGTGTATTGTTTGTAGCTGTGTGGCAGTTTTTCTTTGTATTTGATTGTTGTGAAAATTTCCAAAGGATAACGTCCTAAGCTCTATTTTTCACTGACCCAATGAAGTCAA